>NW_028318409.1:1200000-1367500 GCF_062004578.1 Staurois parvus | reverse complement strand
CTCCAAAACGTTATGTGATGGAGATTTTCTAAGCAGATATCTGAGTTCGCAACCAAAAACAGAACTAAAATAACCCCTGTTCATTTCTGTGATAGAACATTTTTCTATTTTGTTTACCAGTGTTATATAGGAGTACAGACACCTCTCAGTGGTTAGTGTCTCCACAATTAGGCCTGTTGGCACTGTCCTTATAATACCTAAGGGCTGCAGCTCTAATTTAACCCCTTGAAGGGTTTCAGAAGCCGGGTGGCGGGGCGGGGTTTTAAGGTCATGTGACCACCGTGATTCGCCGTCACAGCGGTCACATGATCGGGAAAGGTTCCGATCAAAAGAGGAGATTGGGACCTTTCCGTGAGTATCAGACATCTGAGCTGGGAGCACGCAGGGCGTGTGCTCTCAGCACATATGTTTTTGTTAATTGCACATAAATGTGCAGCCGCTTGGCGTCAAGCCCCAGACGCCGGGAGGCCACACATTCGCATGCGGACGGCGTGAAGAGGTTAACTGAAGAAAGAGACTCCACTACAACCTCCCCTACAAGCAGCACCAACAAACCTACATTTAGGTTTGTTGATGCTGCTTAAAAATACTTGACAACTGTAGCTCTTTATTTTGAGGAAGGCACCCTTTCTAGGTAAATGTTGTCCATCTGGGCCTTTGTTGAAATTACTGCAGTCTCAAACTACAAGAAAAAATTAATTATTTCCCGATGTATAAAGCTGATGGTACTTAGTCACATTCAAACTGACTTTTCCTGTAATGTTAACCAGTTCTGACTTTCATGTCCCATCCAAGCCATGTTTCATTTTTCAGTTCTGCGATAGCTTGACTGACAATTACTCTGCCATGCAACACTGCACCCAAATTAGTTTTATGTCATTTTTTAAACAGCATTCTTTTGGTGGCATTTAATAACCACTGGGTTTTTTTTTTTTTTTTTCTATATGAAAAAAAATGTATGTTTTTTTTCTTAAACATTTTATTTACTTTTTTAATATAAAACCTATCATATAAAAGTTCCAGGATATAGAAACACGGAAAAGTGACGACAGATAAAAGACCAAGTGGTCCATCAAGTATTCATTTTTTTTTGTATGTTTATTTTTTTTTTTGTTAACTTTTTTTTCCGAGTATAGATCTATGTTTGTCCCAAGCATGTTTGGATCCACTTACTTTTGACTGAGTTACTACCTTTGCTGGAAGTCTATTCAGTCTATTCCAAGCATCAACTGTCAGTAAAATAATACTTTCTAAGATTAGTTTTGATAGTTTTTGAACTGCTTGTTTGAGGTCATGTCCCCAAGTTCTTGATCTTGGGTTCATATTGAAAATAATACCCTCCTAATAAATAGCACTGACACTATACTAATGATACTGGGCAGGAAGAGGTTAACATCTGGAACGATCAAAGGGTTAACTGTGTGCTGTGCTGTGTTTCACTGTATGTACTGTGTGCTTTACTAGGGAAACATGCTACTGTGTATTTCTTTGCTGTGCAGAGAAGTACACAGTAGCATGTCATTGCTGGCAGGAGAGAGACTTGTGTAGTTTACACACAGGTCTCTCTCCTGTCACTGTTCCTCGGCGATCACTGGGTTCCAGCGGTGAACTGCAGATCAAATGGGCCTGCCAATTAAATCTAAATTATTTTAGAAGCGTATCCAACTGATGCCAAGACAAATTCAAAGTTTTTTGAAACAGAGTCGTAGACAGTTTTTAGTTGAGGTTAAGTTCACTTTAAAACCTAGTTCTAGGCTGGTAAAATAGACACAACTTATTGCAGCTCTGTAATCATTAAAATATTGTTACATTTAGGTAATATATGCAAGCCGTGTAAATACTTGAGTTTAACCTGGTGTCAGCCTCTTGCAATCTCTGTACTGCAAGGCTGGAGTGGAAGAGGAAAAAGTGGTAAGTTCATGTGCTGAAATTAGATAATCACTGTGGTGCTTCTGCATTCATTGTTCACTCACAGGTTGGGATGGGTCCAGGACAACCTGGGCTCAGAAGAAGTGGGCTGAATTATGCTGGCCATCAGACTGAGGACAGATATTGGCAAAAAATGTACTTCAGGGGAAATCTCTGAAGCAAAGGCTGTTTTTTTAAATCTTTTATTAAGATACTTCTAACACACTGCATAGGCATACTTAGAATTAAACCTCAAAATGCATTCTCCTCCTCCTCCCAAGTATGGAGATACCACATGTGTGAAACTTCTTCACAGCCTAGCTACATAGAGAGGCTCAAAATCCAAGGAGTACCTTCAGACTTTCTAGAATTATACTTTATAGGATTTGATTTATTAAAACTGTACAGTGACAAAAACAAATGGCAGCTGATTGATTTCTATACACAGCTGTACCAAGTTTTGCACTCTCCAGTTTTAGTATTGCATCTCATTTCCTGTCTACCCTTCACAGCTTTCAGGCTTCATTTTTTTGGAAAATGCAGAAAGAAAATTAAATTTTTTTTTTTTTTAATGCAAACTTAATAAGATATTTTTCACACACAGCATGGGCATACTTAGAATTTCACTCCAAAACACATTCTGCTACTTCTCCTGATTATGGTTTTACCACATGTGTGATTTTTTTTTTTTCAGTGTTTGGACTGATTATGTATGTGACATGGGGGTTGCTTTACTAAAATTTGAGCACTCAGAATTTGGTGCAATTGTGCATGGTAGCCAGTCAACTTCTAACTTTAGCTTTTTCAATTACGCTTCAACAAAATAAACTGGAAGCTGATTGGCTTCTATGCAGAGCTGCACCAGATTTTGCACTCTCCAGTTTTAGTAAACCCCATTGAATCTTGGGTACCACCAAATCAACCAATTTTTGTCAAAAACAGTGTACTGTATTGGACGCCTCTGTACGAATGGTCAGGCAATATAGCTTAGTGTAGTGTCACCTATAGCTGTCCCCGTTGCTATTAGCCAAGCAATTCTAGCCTACCGATACATAGCTGCTCCCAGCAATGACATGTTTACTGTAGAGGAAGTACAATAGGCAGAAGAAAGGAAGAACAATAGAGGTCCTGTGGTTTCAGCAATGCAGATATCTGCAGGGCATAGCTGGGACTGGTGTCTCACCAGAACATAGCCAGCGAGAGATGCAGATGGGCCAGTTCAGGTGGGGAGTAGAGATGTGGTCAGCAAAGAGGCAAAGGATTGGTCCAGGCAGCAGGCAAAAACATGGTCAATAAACAGGCCAGAGTCAGTACAGGCTGCAGGCAGAGACAACACTGCAGTGGTGTGACAGTGATCAGGAACACTGTTGCTGGCTGCACAGGGTATGTCAACACTGTACTGATGTGGTTGTGTTCAGGGACACTGTTGATGACTGCACTGGCTCTGGTGACATTGACACTGGTGTTGCTAGTGATCAGGAACATTGTTTCAGCTGCACAGGTCTGGTGACATTGTCACTGGTGTAGAAGTGATCAGGAACACAGCTAATGGCTGCACTGGTCTTGTAACACTGGCATTAATGTGGTGACACTGGAACTGGTTTGTCTAGTGATCAAGAACACTATTGCTAGCTTAGACTGGTCTGGTAACACTGGAACTGGTGTGGCACCAATCAGGGACACTGTTGCTGGCTTACACTGATCTGGCAACACTGGGGACTAATGTGGCAGCTATCACGAACATTGTTACTGGTGACACCAAAACTGGTGTGGTAGCAATCAGGGACACTGTTGCTGGCTTATACTGATCTGGCTACACTGGGGACTAATGTGGCAGCAATCACGAACATTGTTGCTGGTGACACCGGAACTGGTGTGGCAGCAATCAGGGACACTGTTGCTGGCTTACACTGGTCTGATGACACTGTCACTGGTGTGACAGTGATCAGGAACACTGTTTCTAGCTACACTGTAAGTGGTATGGTGGTCATTGGAGACACTGTGACATGCTGCACTGTTAGAGCTTGTTCATACATGAGGTTGGGGGAAAGTAAAACCTTGCAGTTGAGCTGTAATTTTACTGCCCCCCAACTGCTATGCCTTTTAGCTGCAGAGGCAGCAGATGGGGGTGTACATATGCCACAGCCGTGATGCTTTGCTTTGCAGCCATGACAGGAATTATACCCCCTGTTGCCTTTGGTGGGCATAGGGTCTGCTGACCAGAACCCATTCTGGGGCGTTTGTGCAAGGCAGAAGGGGCTAAAGCAGGCGGTGAGGAGGTGATACAGTGCTGCCTCACTGTCTGCAAATGCTCTCTGAAGAGCAATCTGAACATCAGAGAATAAGGCCGTGTGTTGACACTGGGACTCATGTGATAGTGATCAGAGACACTCTGACTGACTGCACTGGTCTGGTGAGATTGTACTGCTGTGGCAGTGTTCAGAGACAATGGCTGCCTGCACCAACATACAGTGATATCAGCCAGCCATTGCACATGATCACCGCCACAGCACTACAATGTCACCATAGTGTCACTGCTCTTGCTCTGGTGACAGTATGTAAAAAAAAAAAAAACATACTGTCACCAGAGTAGTGCAGTGTTCCTCTGATGACTGTGCTGCTGTGGCTATTGGTCAAAGACACTGACTACTGCATTGGCATACAGTTTCATTAGTACAGCAGTCAATGTCTCTGAGCAATAGACACAACAGTACAATGTCCTCATATTGGCATTGCACTTACACTGATCACTGTAGTAAGCACTCAGTTTCCTCTTACAGTGATTGAAAAAAGTTCAAAGGCTGCACCATATAGCCTACAAGTGAGATCAGTGTGATTGTTCACAGCGATCACATGGCACAGAGCTAATTTCATTGGCCCTTTACATCTATCTGGGACTTGCTGTGTCTGAAGGACACAGAAATCGCTAAGTGCATTGCCCATCTTAGAGGGCCTGCATTAGGTGTAGGAGGACATACCAGCACATCTACCTGCTTTGAAAAAGCTCCCGTCTGGCTGTTTATGTGCAATGGCAGTTACAGGAAAATTAGTTTAGATTTGAATTTGACAAAATTCAAACCAATAAAGATGTTACAGCACATAGAAAACCTTCTAAATCTTCTAATCATTTTTAACATATTATTGTCATTACAAAATGTATTTTTTGTAAAACTGCTCCAGATTCTGACTACAACACACATTGCACAGGCCACGGTCCACTGTTGTCACTATCGGGAAGCCGGTGCAGATTAATGATGTCCAGCCAATGCTGGAGTAAGTGCATATATACAGAAAATGGCAAAAAAAAACCTTTGGAACCAAACGGAAGCACTGAGATACAAATGAAAAAAAAAAGGCAGTTGTCTGGCACATCGTATTTGAATGAAGTACCTTTATACAGGTTAGGTTTAGAATTTCTGAAATATTCAATATTTTTGCCAAGAATAGACAATTGCATGTGTTTAAGGAGCCCCTAGCCCTAGTGAGCAGTTGTGGAACAGTTGACTAGGCAGCAGGGGCGGACTGACCATTTGGAAACTCAGGCACTGCCCAAGGGCTCGGGGTCAGTAAGGGGCCCCATGAGATGCCCCTGGTATCTTTATCATAGGCTTTTTTGAGTTTGGGCAAGGACACAGGGGCCCCATGATCCCCTATTGCTCAGGGGCCCCATGTGTTGTCAGTCCGCCCCTGCTAGGCAGGTTAGAAAATCTTGCCACTTCCATCAGAAAAGGGCATTATCAGCCTCAATGGCATTCTTCTTCCTTTCCCACTCCTCTGCATACACAGGATAGTTCAAACACAAAGCTAAGACCATGGGAATGCAGAGCATTCCAGATTCCAAAAGGCAGCTACATTTTTACAAGTTCGGTCTATAAACAGTATATCCAGTATCCAGTATATCTATGTGTTTCTGACTGCTTATATATCTTTGCATTATCACTGTGTTTATGTTTGCATGCTTATCAATGTGGCTATCACAAAAGGTGTTGAAGATCTGGAATAAAAGAAAAAGAGAGGACATAAGAGAAGGGATGGAACAATAGGCAAAATAATAGAATTTAAGGTGGAAATCAAATGCCATAATCAAAGTCAGAATTAAATATTTTTCCCTTTTCTATTGTCTATGAAATTTATCAGTCTTTCTCTGAATCCAGAAAATAATGTACTCAATTTTAGACCTGAATGAGCCTGCAATAATGGGGGAGGCAAGCTAACTACAGACAGTAACAGTTTAGCTTTTAAACATGCAGGATCAGGAAACAAAACAACCCTTCTAAAGGAAGAGCATGATACGATGTAGGACTTTCATAGTTAGCTAGGGGGAGCTAGAGTCCAATTGATAGAGAGGAATGCTGAGTGTAATAGCCAGAAGGTCAAATTGTGGTCAAGAGCTGAAAGGCCCCTCTGGAATTTCCCCCTGCTCTAGGGCTTTGGAGGACGGTCTATAGACAGTGGTGGATCTGAGGAATGGCTGGCTTGCACTGTTGAGGGATCCTAGCCAATCTCCAACAGAAGGTTTGACAAGGGACTGGGACACCCTTAAAATTGTTGGAGCCTGCTCAGTTGCAGAAGAGTTCAGGTGGAAGACAGGGAGGAAGAAGTGAGGCTGAAGGCAGGAGGCTGTGAGGAGCCTCAATGGGATAGGGCTTACCTGCAGGCCTGAGCTGGAGAGGGAGATCACACTTTCACTGGCCCCCAGAGCAAGGACCACCTGTATGGCAGGGAAGGAGCAGCCCAGCTGGAAAGGCCTGATAGCAGCAACAACCCACCAGTGGTACAGGATCAGAGTGAGTACCCCTGCAACCCCTGGGCAGATAGGGAAGGAGCACTCTGGTGGGAAACCAGACTCACCGCCTATTTCGGACTGCCCACTTTTAAAGTAACAGGCCCTAGATCCCCTGTTCAGAGATACCTCTAGATTACTGGGTGGAGAAAAGGAGTTTATCTAGGGTCTGCGGTGGTACATTAAGGACATGCTGGCTAGCTCTCCAACAAAGACTGTGCTCCAGAGAAGGCTTGGAAATAGTTCCAGGAAGTTTTCCTCAGTTTATCAGTTTCCTTGGGCATCCTGTAAACCCTTAACTCTATCCCAGTTCAAATCCCCTAAATAAAACAACAAAACCAAAGTGTGTAAAGATGCGTGGTGCCTGGCTGTGCAGGACTATAGGGGGACCCAAATCTTTTAGCGACTCCTAAGGGGGTAGTGCCTGCATGAGTGTGGACACCGCGCTGACCGCTCATGGAATCCTAGATTGAGATGGCCTCAGCCATAACTTCGGCCATGCCCTCTGATGCCTCTGTGATCAAGCCTCGGTGGGTGGGGCAAAACTCACCAGTGGGCATGGCCTGGAGTTACGGCTGAGGCCATCTCAATCTAGGATTCCATGAGCGGTCGGAGTCCACACTCATGCAGGAGCTTGAAGACTGGACTTCTTGAGGACACGGCTCCCCCTTTCATGCCAGTGAGGTGATGTTTTTATGCTCCAGCTTGGAGCGGGGCTAGCACACTATGCACACTAGTCTATCCTAAGGGGGTAGTGCTACACATACATTCACATTATAAAAAAGCGCAATACAAAGGATTCCCAGAGCTCTTTGGCTTATCTAAACAGGTAGCTATTTTATTTCAGGCATCATTTCTGAGACTGTAACCTTAGATGGAGCTTTTCTGAGGTCACTGATCTGACTTACTCATTTGAGTTTTTACATTTCAGCTTTTGTTATTAATTTAAACAAGACACTTTTTTCAGCAGGAAGAAAGGAGAAAACAGAAAACCTCAAAAAGAATCTCCTGCAGCTAGCTGCCAGTGGTAAAACATAACATTAAAGTTGAACTCCAGCCCAGGGGTGGACTGACAACTCATGGGGCCCCCCGGGCAATAGGGGATCATGGGGCCCCTGTGTCCTTGCCCAAACTCAAAAAAGCCTATGAAAAAGGTACCAGGGGCATCTCATGGGGCCCCCTACTGACCCTGGGCCCTCGGGCAGTGCCCGAGTTTCCAAATGGTCAGTCCACCCCTGCTCCAGCCTTACCTTCAGTCTTGCACAGTTGTACAGGCTACCCACTTGTACTTAACTACTCTGATTTCTCTCCAAACTGTGAGCTTCTCACAGACTGCATTGGAAGTTGCAGCAAGTCAGACAGAGCCTGTCTTACCTCATTTTCTGATTGCAGGACATCGTGCATAATCTTTTCAAAGACAGCAGCTGTCCCACTGGGAATGTGGTTTTAACCACCTTTCTTGCCTGATTAAAAATTAAAAGAATTAAAAATCATGCACTTTGTAAGTGTGCATCTTACAGACAATCATACCAAATTGATAAGTTCTTGTTGTCTTATTGTATTGTTTTTTTTCTGTATACAAAATACACATCTAGCCCCTGAACAGGGCTGGCGCTTCCACCAGGCAAACTATGCTGCCACCTAGGGTCCACTGCTACCTAGGGGCACCTGGACGCAGCATAGGCTGGCACTCTCTCTATGTGGGATGCCGCTACATCATGAATGATCCTTCAGCTGAGAGGAGGGGCAGCAGAGGGGAGGAAAAGGACAGAGGAAGATGCTGGGTGTCTGGGGCCAGTGTAGCAGCTGAGCTGCTGCTCCTTCCAGTGTTCCTCTCAAACTCAGTCCCTTACTGCAAGCTGGCTGGTGGCTGCTGATTACTGTGGAGTTCCAGCCCTTCTCTTCCCATTCATCAGCAGAGGCGGAGCTGCACCTGTGGAGGTAGGTAATGTCTAATTCTGCTGCTTGTGTCTATGTGGGTGTGACCCAGCTGGCTGGACATCCATCAAATGTGCAATGTGTCAGTGAGTGATGACATCATCATGATCCCATGGCCTGCTCTTCTAGTGCCTACTGGGCCTGCTGATCTGTGTCAGTGTTAATGGTGGTGTGTTGTGTTGGATCTGTCACTGTGTGATATCAGCTGCCTGCCATCACAGCCTTTTATTTCCCATCCATTGGGATCTGTCAGAGTGTGGATCCATCATCCTCCACTCACTGCAACTGTCACCCTGCCATTGCCAGCCACAGATACAGTCTGTTCGTGACACTGATATTGTCTTTAATATTGGTGCTGGTGACTTACAGTATTTTTAAACATTAAAATAAATTTAGCAGTTTCATGCCATGTTTTGTAGATTTAATATTTTCTAGGGGGGGGGGGCACAGGTCTTGCCTAGGGTGCAAAATAGTTTAGCACTGGCCCTGCCCCTGCCCCAGAGGAAGAATATATTTTAAAAATGCTTTAGGCTATTTCCACACAAGACTGTAGAAAGCTTCTGCTATGTTTTTGTGAACGTATTTCATGTTATGGAAATATGAGGGTATAACAGTAAATGTTGATATGACACACAGATGTTTCAGCCAGTAATTTATAAACGTGTTGCAATGTAAAAAATAAAAGTGATCTGGATTTTGAACTAAAATGTTGTGTTTGAACAGGCATTTCTAAAAAGTCCAATTTTTTTCCAATGTCGCAATGGAAACCTCTACATTTGTCTCATGACAAACAATTAGCAATGTGCAAAGAGCAGCCATAATGACCAACCATATCCTATTTTATTCAGAATTTTCCCCTCACTTATTTGCCTTTATTATAGAGTAATATAAGTGCCTAGTAGAAGCTGCTGAACTCTGTACTTGGTCATAGTTTATTACACCACTTTGCTGAACATGGCTGATTCATGGAAGAGAAATCTTGATATATTATTATTTGTCACAGTAATTTAATATTTCTCTAGCTGATCTTTTTCGCAACATTTCTGTATCTTATTGTTAACCAGATTTCCTTCTCATTGGGGATAAATATCCTTTTGCCCTATGGTTTGCAAGGGATAGCGCAATTTATCATCTAGCAATTGCTTTCTAAGCAGATTAGATCCCATGTTTAATTTTTCATACTAATCACATGCTATTTTTATCACTGTACTGTAAAAGCAACTATCTACATCCATTTTTATTTTAACCATGAGATGATGAAGTGGAAGACAATATCATTCTATTCATTGAGAAAATATACATATATAATTTATATCCTTTCGGTAATTATCTGATGTCTTAGCTTATGTCTTATATATATAGTATATTGTTTTCTGGTGTATATGGAGATATATACCAACATAACCATACCAATATAATAATAATAATACAACAACAATCTTTTATTAGGAATATAGCTAAATAAATGGCCTGATCTGTCCAAAACTATTACAGCTGAGGTTGGAACTTTCAAAACAAGTTAAATACAGGTAACTTTATTTTATCTTCAGAATACTCTGGATACACCAAAATCCAAGACATTATATTATGCAAGGTCCAATATTAGTTCCACTTGGTTCCACACACTCTTTGTTCAACAAAGAGTCTGCACATAATAGATTCAGAATGTATTAGCGCTCCCATTGTGCTCTGAACTTTTATTATTATTATACAGGATTTATATAGTGCCAACAGTTTGCTCAGCGCTTTACAATATAATGGGAGACCATGCAGCAACAATACAGTTCAATAGAAGAGGGTTAGGAGGGCCCTGCTCCTTGGAGCTTACAATCTAAGAGGGAGGGGCTGGTGGTACAAAAAGGTAATAACTGTGGGGGATGGACTGGTAGGAGGAATAAAAGATTCCATTATTAGCTGAAGGCAGGATAGGCTTCCCTGAAGAGATAGGTTTTCAGAGATCGCCTAAAAGTGGGCAGAGTAGATGATAGTCTGATAAATTGGAGTAGAGAGTTCCAGAGGATGGGGAAGGCTCTGGAGAAGTCCTGGATACGGGCATGGGTGGAGGGGAAAAGGGAGCTAGAGAGCAGGAGGTCGTGCGAGGAGCGGAGAGTAGGGTTTGGGTGATATTTGGAGACAAGATTGGTGATGTAATTTGGGGCAGAGTTATAAATGGCTTTATATGTTATTGTCAATGTTTTGAACTTTATTCGTTGGGCAATGGGAAGCCAGTGGAGGGATTGGCAGAGAGGGGTGGCAGATACGGAACGGTTAGTAAAGTGGATGAGTCTGGCAGCAGCAACATCAACTCAAAGCATGTTTGGGCACCCCTAGGTGTATCACATTCTGCCATTTTCATATAAAAATACTATAGGTTTACTTGTGGTTTTACCTGTAACCAGGGGCGGACTGACAACTCATGGGGCCCCCGGGCAATAGGGGATCATGGGGCCCCTGTGTCCTTGCCCAAACTCAAAAAACATATGAAAAAGGTACCAGGGGCATCTCATGGGGGCCCCCTACTGACCCCGGGCCCTCGGGCAGTGCCCGAGTTTTCAAATGGTCAGTCCGCCCCTGCCTGTAACTTGAATAACCCATTGGTTTCTTATATTTCTGGAAACTCTATTGTTCATAGATCTAGACTTGGGTCTGGAAATTCAATTTCAAACTTTGAACAGGCCACTTACTTGATGAAAAAGCCTTTTGTAACCAAGTGTTGCAAGATAGATCTTTATCAGATTTAGCCAAGCACTCTTTTTTACAGTCAGAAAAAGCATGTCAGTGTATATTATATTATAATATTGGGCCTGTGCCCAATTATTCACCTCTGAAATTTTACTAATTGGGGAATATCTTCTGTTTCTGACTGATTATAATTGTTGTTATTGTAGATTACCAATTCTTAGATGCAATGGTTGTATTAATTTTCTTTTCTAGGCTCTATTTCTTCTATTTTCATCTGGTGATCCAACCAGTAAGTCTTTGTTTTTCAAAAGAACAAGCTCTCTTCCAGATGTATCAGTTTACAGGGATGGGACTATCCATTCAACAGCTTGATCAGCTTTTATTTATTTATGTAAAATCTTTATACCAAAAGGAAAAAAAACTGTTTGCTGTAACTGATTTATAAAGTTTTAGCTGGAGTTTGGCTTCAATGTGTTAGTGTATATAAATCTGCTAGGACATTTAACACTCCCCTCCCCCACAGACTGGCAATGCTACTGTATGCTGTGCCCCCTCTGCTCATGGATCCAGAGTGGAAGCACTCTAATACAGGAGGTGTGTTACTGGCCAGATCACCAGGTGACAACAGAGGGAAAAAAGTCTAAAAAAAGAAAACTAATGCAGCCACCACATATAATGATCGGTAAGCTGCAATATATTACATTTTAGTTTTGGGTTTAATACCACTTTAACACATGCATTCGTAGCCTTTAGGGCTGAATGTTGATGCATGTGTCCGAGCAATTTTAAAGTATATATCATTTTATATATATATATATATATAACTTTTATACTGATAGTTCCACATATGTGATTGGTTTTAAATTAACCATGGTTTTTAGCCAAAAGAGTGTGTTTTTTTCCTTTTTTTTGTACTAATAAATATGTTATGATATATGAGGATTGTGTGGTTCACAGTGAAAATGTATTTAGGTTTTGATTATAAAACCTATGATTATAAAAAGGTAGATTTGAGTGTAGAAAACAGGTTGTCTTTTTGGCTTGTCAGTCTGATGCTCTGTAAACTACTGCAGCCTGATTAAAAAAACTCTGCACTTGGTGGATGGGTGGGTCTACTTCCTGAATTTGTAATATTTTTTTTTCTTTCTGGTTTGTGCATCATCAGTTTCAAACATCCAGTAGATTCAGCCACTAGATTCACAATAGTTTCTTAGTAATAACACTTAGGGGTCTATTTATAAAACAAAATTGCCATAATGAATAATCAGCCTCCATAAATAGACTCTTAGATACATCAAATTACCAGATTATGGTTCTCCTATCACCAGATTACCAACAAAAGAGAATATGGTAGACTGGTATATTACAGCAATGCCTGGGAACAACTGAAAGTGATTGTAAAGCCTCTTCTTTTATTAAAAAATAAATAAATAATGTTATACATTCCTGTTCTGTGCAGTAGTTTTGCACAGAGCAGTCTCAATGCTCCTCTTCTGGGGTCCTCCGCTTGTGCTCCTGGCCCTTCCTCCTTCCTGATTAACACTTGCTCTGGGGGCACCCTTGCATGGCCGATCCCAAGCTGGCTCTGAGTGTCTGTAAAACACACAGAGCACGTTTCGTCCCCTCCTCATTGGCTGTGATTGACAGCAGTGGGAGCCAATGGTTCCCGCTGCTGTGTCTCAGCCAATGAGGAGATGGAGACCCATGAGAGCCTCTGCTCTCGTGCACATCACTGAATTGAGATAGGGCTCAGATAAGTATTTAGGGGGGAGCTGCAGGGGGTGCTACTAACAGAAGTTTTTTTTACCTGAATGCAAAGAATGCATTCAGATAAAACATTTTGAGGCTTTATAACCACTTGAAACCCTGAGCATTAAGCATAAAGGTTAAAGGTTTGGTTTGAACACAGGTTCACTCCAAACTTTGCTTGTTTAAGCATTCATCCAATTGCAAGACATTTAGCTCGTTCAGTAGGAGCCATATGTCATATATGGTAGTCATTTTTCTATCAATACTATTAGAGATGAGCGAATCGAAGTATCCGAAGTGGAATTCGAGTCGAATATCGGAAAAATTTCGATTCGTGCCGAATCCGAAAAACAGCCTAATTCGGACGCGCGAATCGAAATTTTTCCGAAAATGGCGGCTGACATGTGCGGCGACGGAGCGGGGATGTCGGGGAAGGCGCGCAGACAAGGCGCGCTGCCCCATAATGCATTCCTCAACGACATGTGATCGCATCAGCCAATCAGCAGCCAGCCAGCCAGCACTGTGTAATGGTCGAGGTATATATAGCGGCCATTTTGGAAATCTTCATTTGCCTGCAGTCATTGAACAGAGGCAGACCGCTCTGTACTAGGGACAGGGACAGAGTTAGGGCCACAGAAACGAGAATTGGGGACAGAGAGAAGTTACTTAGGGACAGAGAACCATTACTCAGGGACACAGACTTGTTAATGAGGGCCACAGAATCGTTATTTAGGGACAAAGAAACGCTAGTTAGGGCCACAGAATTCATACTCAGGGACAGACAGAATTGTTACTCAGTGCCAGAGAATTGTTACTTAGGGCCACAGAAACGTTATTAGGGCCACAGAATTTTTACTCAGGGACAGACAGAATTGTTACTGAGTGCCAGAGAATTGTTACTCAGGGACAGACAGAATTGTTACTGAGTGCCAGAGAATTCTTACTCAGGGCCACAGAATTCATTCTCAGGGACAGACAGAATTGTTACTCAGGGACAGACAGAATTGTTACTGAGTGCCAGAGAATTGTTACTCAGGGACAGACAGAATTGTTACTGAGTGCCAGAGAATTGTTACTCAGGGACAGACAGAATTGTTACTGAGTGCCAGAGAATTGTTACTCAGGGACAGACAGAATTGTTACTGAGTGCCAGAGAATTGTTACTCTCACAGACACAAAATTGTTACTTGCACAGACACAGAATTGTTACTTGCACAGACACACAATTGTTACTCAGGGCCACAGAATTCATACTCAGGGACAGACAGAATTGTTACTGAGTGCCAGAGAATTCTTACTCAGGGCCACAGAATTCATACTCAGGGACAGACAGAATTGTTACTCAGGGACAGACAGAATTGTTACTGAGTGCCAGAGAATTGTTACTCAGGGACAGACAGAATTGTTACTGAGTGCCAGAGAATTCTTACTCAGGGACAGACAGAATTGTTACTGAGTGCCAGAGAATTGTTACTCTCACAGACACAAAATTGTTACTTGCACAGACACAGAATTGTTACTCGCACAGAGACAGAATTGTTACTCAGGGCCACAGAATTCATACTCAGGGACAGACAGAATTGTTACTGAGTGCCAGAGAATTGTTACTCAGGGACAGACAGAATTGTTACTGAGTGCCAGAGAATTGTTACTCTCACAGACACAAAATTGTTACTTGCACAGACACAGAATTGTTACTTGCACAGACACACAATTGTTACTCAGGGCCACAGAATTCATACTCAGGGACAGACAGAATTGTTACTGAGTGCCAGAGAATTCTTACTCAGGGCCACAGAATTCATACTCAGGGACAGACAGAATTGTTACTCAGGGACAGACAGAATTGTTACTGAGTGCCAGAGAATTGTTACTCAGGGACAGACAGAATTGTTACTGAGTGCCAGAGAATTGTTACTCTCACAGACACAAAATTGTTACTTGCACAGACACAGAATTGTTACTTGCACAGACACACAATTGTTACTCAGGGCCACAGAATTCATACTCAGGGACAGACAGAATTGTTACTGAGTGCCAGAGAATTGTTACTCAGGGACAGACAGAATTGTTACTGAGTGCCAGAGAATTCTTACTCAGGGCCACAGAATTCATTCTCAGGGACAGACAGAATTGTTACTCAGGGACAGACAGAATTGTTACTGAGTGCCAGAGAATTGTTACTCAGGGACAGACAGAATTGTTACTGAGTGCCAGAGAATTGTTACTCAGGGACAGACAGAATTGTTACTGAGTGCCAGAGAATTGTTACTCAGGGACAGACAGAATTGTTACTGAGTGCCAGAGAATTGTTACTCTCACAGACACAAAATTGTTACTTGCACAGACACAGAATTGTTACTTGCACAGACACACAATTGTTACTCAGGGCCACAGAATTCATACTCAGGGACAGACAGAATTGTTACTGAGTGCCAGAGAATTCTTACTCAGGGCCACAGAATTCATACTCAGGGACAGACAGAATTGTTACTCAGGGACAGACAGAATTGTTACTGAGTGCCAGAGAATTGTTACTCAGGGACAGACAGAATTGTTACTGAGTGCCAGAGAATTCTTACTCAGGGACAGACAGAATTGTTACTGAGTGCCAGAGAATTGTTACTCTCACAGACACAAAATTGTTACTTGCACAGACACAGAATTGTTACTCGCACAGAGACAGAATTGTTACTCGCACAGAGACAGAATTGTTACTCAGGGCCACAGAATTCATACTCAGGGACAGACAGAATTGTTACTGAGTGCCAGAGAATTGTTACTCAGGGACAGACAGAATTGTTACTGAGTGCCAGAGAATTGTTACTCTCACAGACACAAAATTGTTACTTGCACAGACACAGAATTGTTACTTGCACAGACACACAATTGTTACTCAGGGCCACAGAATTCATACTCAGGGACAGACAGAATTGTTACTGAGTGCCAGAGAATTCTTACTCAGGGCCACAGAATTCATACTCAGGGACAGACAGAATTGTTACTCAGGGACAGACAGAATTGTTACTGAGTGCCAGAGAATTGTTACTCAGGGACAGACAGAATTGTTACTGAGTGCCAGAGAATTGTTACTCTCACAGACACAAAATTGTTACTTGCACAGACACAGAATTGTTACTTGCACAGACACACAATTGTTACTCAGGGCCACAGAATTCATACTCAGGGACAGACAGAATTGTTACTGAGTGCCAGAGAATTGTTACTCAGGGACAGACAGAATTGTTACTGAGTGCCAGAGAATTGTTACTCTCACAGACACAAAATTGTTACTTGCACAGACACAGAATTGTTACTCGCACAGAGACAGAATTGTTACTCAGGGCCACAGAATTCATACTCAGGGACAGACAGAATTGTTACTGAGTGCCAGAGAATTGTTACTCAGGGAAGACAGAATTGTTACTGAGTGCCAGAGAATTGTTACTCAGGGACAGACAGAATTGTTACTGAGTGCCAGGGAATTGTTACTCTCACAGACACAAAATTGTTACTTGCACAGACACAGAATTGTTACTCGCACAGAGACAGAATTGTTACTCAGGGCCACAGAATTCATACTCAGGGACAGACAGAATTGTTACTGAGTGCCAGAGAATTGTTACTCAGGGACAGACAGAATTGTTACTGAGTGCCAGAGAATTGTTACTCTCACAGACACAAAATTGTTACTTGCACAGACACAGAATTGTTACTTGCACAGACACACAATTGTTACTGAGTGCCAGAGAATTGTTACTCAGGGACAGACAGAATTGTTACTGAGTGCCAGAGAATTGTTACTCAGGGACAGTCAGAATTGTTACTGAGTGCCAGAGAATTGTTACTCAGGGACAGACAGAATTGTTACTGAGTGCCAGAGAATTGTTACTCGCACAGACACAAAATTGTTACTTGCACAGACACAAAATTGTTACTTGCACAGACACAGAATTGTTACTCGCGCAGACACAGAATTGTTACTCAGGGCCACAGAATTCATACTCAGGGACAGACAGAATTGTTACTGAGTGCCAGAGAATTGTTACTCAGGGACAGACAGAATTGTTACTGAGTGCCAGAGAATTGTTACTCAGGGACAGACAGAATTGTTACTGAGTGCCAGAGAATTGTTACTCAGGGACAGACAGAATTGTTACTGAGTGCCAGAGAATTGTTACTCGCACAGACACAAAATTGTTACTTGCACAGACACAGAATTGTTACTCGCACAGACACAGAATTGTTACTCGCACAGACACAGAATTGTTACTCAGGGCCACAGAATTCATACTCAGGGACAGACAGAATTGTTACTGAGTGCCAGAGAATTGTTACTCAGGGACACCTAATCGTTGAATTAAATAGTATGTCAGACAACATGCAGAGGAGTGGCAGAGGAGGCAATGTTTTAGGAGCGAGCAGACGTGGCAGCAGAGGAAGGGGTCGAGGCAGCAGTATTCGCAGCCAGAGGCCAGTGCTCCCGGTGTCATCCAGCGGTCGTGTCTCCACCGACAACCCTGCCGTCATTGATTGGTTGGCTCGGTCGTCTTCCTCTTCCCAGGTCACCTCTGACACCTACAGCCAACGGTCGGTGGGTACGTCAGACACAACCGTTAGTTGGCATGGCCCGGGACCAAGCCCACTGAAATCACGTGTCCTCTACCTGCCCCTGTCCTTTGCTGTTCCCTCACCAAGCGAAGTATCGCATGCTGTGGGCTCAGCCCCACTGTACAGTGAGGAAGAGCTAACAGAGGGCGGTCAGGAACGGGGGGAGACATCGGCCTTTTCAGCAGCCAAGCGAACAAGTACTGGCGAGGAGAGTGGCTCGGTAGCCGGTCTAGAGACAGGTCTGTCTCCTGACCCAGACGCAGCCGAGGGGGCTAGTAGTGAGGCGGAGACCCTACTTGATGATGAGGAGGTTGATCGCACTTGGCAGCCTCGTCGTCATCAGGCAATTTCTTCCGCATCATCAGGAGAAGAGGGTGGCAGCTTGGCAGCGAGCAAAACAGTCGGTGGGTTGCCCAGGAGACAGCAGCAGGGTCGCATCAGTGTCAGTGGAGCCAAACGTCCACGGAGTAGAGCACCAGCTCCACTGCAGCCTACCACCACGGCCAGTAGTGGTGCCGGTGCGCACGGAGGAAGTAGCAGTCAGCCAGTGAAGAGTAGCGGGGGCAAAGTTTCCTACTCGGTGGTGTGGCAATTTTTCCTCAAGCCGCCCGAGGAAGTAAACGTAGCCGTATGTCGACTATGTGGCCAGAAATGCAAGCGTGGCCAGGGGGCCCATGTTGGGACTACAGCGTTGCGTCAGCATATGCAGCGTCACCATTCGGTGGCCTGGGAAAACCGTGATAAACATACGGCGGTTCTGCCTGCCCCAGCCCCCGCTCCATCACCCGCTCCGTTACTTGCTCCGTCACCCGACGTCGTCAATCGCCCTCTATCAGCCAGTCAAGGCTCCAACACCTCTGCTGAGGGGAGTTGTCGCTCGTTGGCATCTTCCGCTCGTTCAGATGCTCCTTCTCCTGCTACTCCTCTTCTCGGATTCCGTCAACAGTCTTTCTTGGAATCCGTATCCAAGAGACAACAGTTTGCGAGCACGCACCCGACGGTGCAAAAGCTGAACGTCCTCCTGTCCAAGTTGCTGGTGCTGCAGTCCCTCCCTTTCCAACTGGTGGACTCAGCACCTTTCCGAGAAATGATGGCTTGTGCCGCGCCGCGGTGGAGAGTGCCAAGCCGTCATTTCTTTGCCCAAAAGGCAGTGCCAGCCCTGCATTCACATGTAGAAGAGATGGTGGGCCAGTCTTTGAGCATGTCGGTCTCTGCCAAAGTGCACGGCAGCGCCGACGTGTGGAGCTGTAACTACGGTCAGGGACAGTACATGTCATTTACGGCCCACTGGGTGAACGTGGTGCCGGCACAGCCGCACCAGCAACTTGGACAGGTCACGACGCTTTTGCCTCCACGTTTGCACGTCCTTGGTCCAGCAAGCATGTCCGCCTCTACCACCTCTTTTTCCGCCGTGTCCTCAGCCGCCACCCCCGTGCCAAGTCCCATTACCCGACCGGCATATCACATGTGCAGGGCGCAACGGTGTCACGCTGTGCTGCACCTGGTATGCCTTGGCGAACGTAGTCACACAGGGGAGGAACTGCTGAGTGTAATGAACAGAGAAATCGACAGATGGCTGTCTCCGCGCAAACTAAAAATCGGAACCATGTTGACTGACAACGGAAAGAACATGGTGTCTGCTCTGCGTCAAGGAAGGTTGTGCCATGCGCCATGCATGGCTCACGTGTTCAATCTGGTTGTCAAGCGGTTCCTAAAATCCACCATCCCACTGCAAGACATCCTTAAAATGTCACGTAAACTGTGCATGCATTTCAGCCATTCCTACACCGCAAAGAACACCCTCATTGAGCTGCAGCGGCAGAACGGAATTCCACAGCATCGCCTGATCTGCGACGTTGCAACAAGGTGGAATTCAACCCTACACATGTTAGACCGCCTTTACGAGCAGCGAAAGGCCATCACCGATTTCCTGATGTTACAAGCGGATAAAGGTACTCCCCTGTGTAACTTAGATGTCAGCCATTGGCAGCTCATGCGTGACACCTGCCGCTTGCTCAGGCCCTTTGAGGAGGCCACGCTATTCGTGAGTCGGCAGGACTATGGGATGAACGACGTCATTCCTCTGTTGCACGTCCTGGAACAAATGCTGTTAACAATGGCTGGTCAGGGTGCGGTAGACGTGGCGCACAGATCTCAACGCCACATGACCCCTGTGGGGGCAGGACAGGAAGAAGAGGAGGAGGTAGAGGAGGACATTTGTGCTCAGGAATTATTGAGTGAAATGGGTGGTTTTTCCACTCAGCGGACAGGAGTGGAGGAGCAGGAGCATCTGGTAGAGGAGGAGGAGGAGGAGACAGAGGACCCAGACGCACCGTGGCAGTATGCTGTGGAGATGGAGGCAGGGAGTCCCTCGCATTCCTTGGCACAAATGGCCCATAGCATGCTCGGTTGCTTGCGTAGCGACAGCCGAATAATAACCATCAGACAGAGGGATGACTTTTGGCTGTCCACCTTGTTGGACCCTCGCTACCGGTCCAAAATGGTGGCCTTTTTCACACCTGCTGAGAGGGAGGCCAAAATTACGTACTATAAAAACCACCTATGTAGTCAGTTGGTCTCTGCCTTTGTGCGCCATCGTCCATCCTCAGACACTGTGGGCCCTGTGCGCTCGCGTTCCGCTGGCATGGCAGCAGGGGAGGGGTGGGGTGGTAGGAGCAGCGGCAGCTCCACCAGCAGCGGCTGCCTCAGTCTGCAGTCGATGATGAGTAGCTTTCTTCACCAGCGCAGTGAGGAAACTACTAACCAGCCGCAGCAGCAGCAGCAGCATCAGGTGGACCTGGAGCAGGAGCTCAAACAACAGGCTTGGGCCTACTTGGACAGCACCCTGCCAACCGAGGTAGACAATCCCCTTGACTACTGGGCAACGAAACTTGACCTTTGGCCCCAACTAGCTGAATTTGCCCTTGAAAGGCTGTCATGCCCGGCCAGTAGCGTGGCATCGGAGCGCGTGTTTAGTGCGGCAGGAGGTATTGTAACTCCGCGGAGGACACGACTGTCCACCCAAAGTGTGGAGAGACTCACGTTTGTGAAAATGAATCAGGCGTGGATTAGTCTGGATTTCAAACCACCAGTTCCTGACACAACTGACTAAATCCGCCATGAATCATGCCTCAAACATGTGCCACTTTCAGGTCTCCTCACACTGCTGGTGTGTTGAATTTTTTGACATAGGGTGCTGGCAGATTACGGGCCTCCTATAGCTGCTGCCAGGCCCCTAATCTGCCATAGGCCCCTATATACCACCTCCTCCTGCTGCTGCCAGGTCCAGAGTCTCTCATGGGTCCCTGTACGGCCTCCCATTGCTGCTGTCTCCATCGCCACACTCTGCTGCCATGTGCCACTTTCAGGTCTCTTCACACTGCTGGTGTGTTAAATTTTTTGACATAGGGTGCAGGCAGATTACGGGCCTCACATAGCTGCTGCCAGGCCCCTAATCTGCCATGGGCCCCTATATACCACCTCCTCCTGCTGCTGCCAGGTCCAGAGTCTCTCATGGGTCCCTGTACGGCCTCCCATTGCTGCTGTCTCCATCGCCACACTCTGCTGCCATGTGCCACTTTCAGGTCTCTTCACACTGCTGGTGTGTTAAATTTTTTGACATAGGGTGCAGGCAGATTACGGGCCTCACATAGCTGCTGCCAGGCCCCTAATCTGCCATAGGCCCCTATATACCGCCTCCTCATGCTGCTGCCAAGTCCAGAGTCTCTCATGGGTCCCTGTACGGCCTCCCATTGCTGCTGTCTCCATCGCCACACTCTGCTGCCATGTGCCACTTTCAGGTCTCTTCACACTGCTGGTGTGTTAAATTTTTTGACATAGGGTGCAGGCAGATTACGGGCCTCACATAGCTGCTGCCAGGCCCCTAATCTGCCATGGGCCCCTATATACCGCCTCCTCATGCTGCTGCCAAGTCCAGAGTCTCTCATGGGTCCCTGTACGGCCTCCCATTGCTGCTGTCTCCATCGCCACACTCTGCTGCCATGTGCCACTTTCAGGTCTCTTCACACTGCTGGTGTGTTAAATTTTTTGACATAGGGTGCAGGCAGATTACGGGCCTCACATAGCTGCTGCCAGGCCCCTAATCTGCCATGGGCCCCTATATACCGCCTCCTCATGCTGCTGCCAAGTCTAGAGTCTCTCATGGGTCCCTGTACGGCCTCCCATTGCTGCTGTCTCCATCGCCACACTCTGCTGCCATGTGCCACTTTCAGGTCTCTTCACACTGCTGGTGTGTTAAATTTTTTGACATAGGGTGCAGGCAGATTACGGGCCTCACATAGCTGCTGCCAGGCCCCTAATCTGCCATGGGCCCCTATAAACCGCCTCCTCATGCTGCTGCCAAGTCTAGAGTCTCTCATGGGTCCCTGTACGGCCTCCCATTGCTGCTGTCTCCATCGCCACACTCTGCTGCCATGTGCCACTTTCAGGTCTCTTCACACTGCTGGTGTGTTTAATTTTTTGACATAGGGTGCTGCAAGATAACGGGCCTCACATAGCTGCTGCCAGGCCCCTAATCTGCCATGGGCCCCTATATACCGCCTCCTCATGCTGCTGCCAAGTCCAGAGTCTCTCATGGGTCCCTGTACGGCCTCCCATTGCTGCTGTCTCCATCGCCACACTCTGCTGCCATGTGCCACTTTCAGGTCTCTTCACACTGCTGGTGTGTTTAATTTTTTGACATAGGGTGCTGCAAGATAACGGGCCTCACATAGCTGCTGCCAGGCCCCTAATCTGCCATGGGCCCCTATATACCGCCTCCTCATGCTGCTGCCAAGTCCATAGTCTGTCATGGTCCCTGTACGGCCTCCCATTGCTGCTGTCTCCATCGCCACACTCTGCTGCCATGTGCCACTTTCAGGTCTCTTCACACTGCTGGTGTGTTAAATTTTTTGACATAGGGTGCAGGCAGATTACGGGCCTCACATAGCTGCTGCCAGGCCCCTAATCTGCCATGGGCCCCTATATACCGCCTCCTCATGCTGCTGCCAAGTCCAGAGTCTGTCATGGTCCCTGTACGGCCTCCCATTGCTGCTGTCTCCATCGCCACACTCTGCTGCCATGTGCCACTTTCAGGTCTCTTCACACTGCTGGTGTGTTAAATTTTTTGACATAGGGTGCAGGCAGATTACGGGCCTCACATAGCTGCTGCCAGGCCCCTAATCTGCCATGGGCCCCTATATACCACCTCCTCCTGCTGCTGCCAGGTCCAGAGTCTCTCATGGGTCCCTGTACGGCCTCCCATTGCTGCTGTCTCCATCGCCACACTCTGCTGCCATGTGCCACTTTCAGGTCTCTTCACACTGCTGGTGTGTTAAATTTTTTGACATAGGGTGCTGCAAGATAACGGGCCTCACATAGCTGCTGCCAGGCCCCTAATCTGCCATGGGCCCCTATATACCGCCTCCTCATGCTGCTGCCAAGTCCATAGTCTGTCATGGTCCCTGTACGGCCTCCCATTGCTGCTGTCTCCATCGCCACACTCTGCTGCCATGTGCCACTTTCAGGTCTCTTCACACTGCTGGTGTGTTAAATTTTTTGACATAGGGTGCAGGCAGATTACGGGCCTCACATAGCTGCTGCCAGGCCCCTAATCTGCCATGGGCCCCTATATACCGCCTCCTCATGCTGCTGCCAAGTCCAGAGTCTGTCATGGTCCCTGTACGGCCTCCCATTGCTGCTGTCTCCATCGCCACACTCTGCTGCCATGTGCCACTTTCAGGTCTCTTCACACTGCTGGTGTGTTAAATTTTTTGACATAGGGTGCAGGCAGATTACGGGCCTCACATAGCTGCTGCCAGGCCCCTAATCTGCCATGGGCCCCTATATACCACCTCCTCCTGCTGCTGCCAGGTCCAGAGTCTCTCATGGGTCCCTGTACGGCCTCCCATTGCTGCTGTCTCCATCGCCACACTCTGCTGCCATGTGCCACTTTCAGGTCTCTTCACACTGCTGGTGTGTTAAATTTTTTGACATAGGGTGCTGCAAGATAACGGGCCTCACATAGCTGCTGCCAGGCCCCTAATCAGCCATGGGCCCCTATACCGCCTCCTCCTGCTGCTGCCAGGTCCAGAGTCTCTCATGCCATGTGCCACTTTCAGGTCTCTTCACACTGCTGGTGTGTTAAATTTTTTGACATAGGGTGCAGGCAGATTACGGGCCTCACATAGCTGCTGCCAGGCCCCTAATCTGCCATGGGCCCCTATATACCGCCTCCTCATGCTGCTGCCAAGTCCAGAGTCTGTCATGGTCCCTGTACGGCCTCCCATTGCTGCTGTCTCCATCGCCACACTCTGCTGCCATGTGCCACTTTCAGGTCTCTTCACACTGCTGGTGTGTTAAATTTTTTGACATAGGGTGCAGGCAGATTACGGGCCTCACATAGCTGCTGCCAGGCCCCTAATCTGCCATGGGCCCCTATATACCGCCTCCTCATGCTGCTGCCAAGTCCAGAGTCTGTCATGGTCCCTGTACGGCCTCCCATTGCTGCTGTCTCCATCGCCACACTCTGCTGCCATGTGCCACTTTCAGGTCTCTTCACACTGCTGGTGTGTTAAATTTTTTGACATAGGGTGCAGGCAGATTACGGGCCTCACATAGCTGCTGCCAGGCCCCTAATCTGCCATGGGCCCCTATATACCGCCTCCTCATGCTGCTGCCAAGTCCAGAGTCTGTCATGGTCCCTGTACGGCCTCCCATTGCTGCTGTCTCCATCGCCACACTCTGCTGCCATGTGCCACTTTCAGGTCTCTTCACACTGCTGGTGTGTTAAATTTTTTGACATAGGGTGCAGGCAGATTACGGGCCTCACATAGCTGCTGCCAGGCCCCTAATCTGCCATAGGCCCCTATATACCGCCTCCTCATGCTGCTGCCAAGTCCAGAGTCTGTCATGGTCCCTGTACGGCCTCCCATTGCTGCTGTCTCCATCGCCACACTCTGCTGCCATGTGCCACTTTCAGGTCTCTTCACACTGCTGGTGTGTTAAATTTTTTGACATAGGGTGCAGGCAGATTACGGGCCTCACATAGCTGCTGCCAGGCCCCTAATCTGCCATGGGCCCCTATATACCACCTCCTCCTGCTGCTGCCAGGTCCAGAGTCTCTCATGGGTCCCTGTACGGCCTCCCATTGCTGCTGTCTCCATCGCCACACTCTGCTGCCATGTGCCACTTTCAGGTATCTTCACACTGCTGGTGTGTTAAATTTTTTGACATAGGGTGCTGCAAGATAACGGGCCTCACATAGCTGCTGCCAGGCCCCTAATCAGCCATGGGCCCCTATACCGCCTCCTCCTGCTGCTGCCAGGTCCAGAGTCTCTCATGCCATGTGCCACTTTCAGGTCTCTTCACACTGCTGGTGTGTTTAATTTTTTGACATAGGGTGCAGGCAGATTACGGGCCTCACATAGCTGCTGCCAGGCCCCTAATCTGCCATGGGCCCCTATATACCGCCTCCTCATGCTGCTGCCAGGTCCAGAGTCTCTCATGGGTCCCTGTACGGCCTCCCATTGCTGCTTTCTCCATCGCCACACTCTGCCATGTGCCACTTTCAGGTCTCCTCACACACTGCTGGTGTGTTGAATTTTTTGACATAGGGTGCTGGCAGATTACGGGCCTCCCATAGCTGCTGCCAGGCCCCTAATCTGCCATGGGCCCCTATATACCGCCTCCTCATGCTGCTGCCAAGTCCAGAGTCTGTCATGGGTCCCTGTACGGCCTCCCATTGCTGCTGTCTCCATCGCCACACTCTGCCATGTGCCACTTTCAGGTCTCCTCACACACTGCTGGTGTGTAGAATTTTTTGACATAGGGTGCTGGCAGATTACGGGCCTCCCATAGCTGCTGCCAGGCCCCTAATCTGCCATGGGCCCCTATATACCGCCTCCTCATGCTGCTGCCAAGTCCAGAGTCTGTCATGGGTCCCTGTACGGCCTCCCATTGCTGCTGTCTCCATCGCCACACTCTGCCATGTGCCACTTTCAGGTCTCCTCACACTGCTGGTGTGTTGAATTTTTTGACATAGGGTGCTGGCAGATTACGGGCCTCCTATAGCTGCTGCCAGGCCCCTAATCTGCCATGGGCCCCTATATACCGCCTCCTCATGCTGCTGCCAAGTTCAGAGTCTGTCATGGGTCCCTGTACGGCCTCCCATTGCTGCTGTCTCCATCGCCACACTCTGCCATGTGCCACTTTCAGGTCTCCTCACACTGCTGGTGTGTTGAATTTTTTGACATAGGGTGCTGGCAGATTACGGGCCTCCTATAGCTGCTGCCAGGCCCCTAATCTGCCATAAGCCCCTATATACCGCCTCCTCATGCTGCTGCCAAGTCCAGAGTCTGTCATGGGTCCCTGTACGGCCTCCCATTGCTGCTGTCTCCATCGCCACACTCTGCCATGTGCCACTTTCAGGTCTCCTCACACACTGCTGGTGTGTTGAATTTTTTGACATAGGGTGCTGGCAGATTACGGGCCTCCTATAGCTGCTGCCAGGCCCCTAATCTGCCGTAGGCCCCTATATACCGCCTCCTCATGCTGCTGCCAGGTCCAGAGTCTCTCATGGGTCCCTGTACGGCCTCCCATTGCTGCTGTCTCCATCGCCACACTCTGCCATGTGCCACTTTCAGGTCTCCTCACACTGCTGGTGTGTTCCATTTTTTGTCATAGGGTGCTGGCAGATTATGGGCCTCCCATAACTGCTGCCAGGCCCCTAATCTGCCATGGGCCCCTATACCGACTCCTCATGCTGTGACGTTGCAACAAGGTGGAATTCAACCCTACATATGTTAGACCGCCTTTACGAACAGCAAAAGGCCATCACAGATTTCCTGATGTTAAAAGCAGATAAAGGTACTCCCTGTGTAACTTAGATGTCAGCCATTGGCAGCTCATGCGTGACACCTGCGCTTGCTCAGGCCCTTTGAGGAGGCCACGCTATTCGTGAGTCGGCAGGACTATGGGATGAACGACGTCATTCCTCTGTTGCACGTCCTGGAACAAATGCTGTTAACAATGGCTGGTCAGGGTGCGGTAGACGTGGCGCACAGATCTCAACGCCACATGGCCCCTGTGGGGGCAGGACTGGAAGAAGAGGAGGAGGTAGAGGAGGACATTGGTGCTCAGGAATTATTGAGTGAAATGGGTGGTTTTTCCACTCAGCGGACAGGAGTGGAGGAGCAGGAGCATCTGGTAGAGGAGGAGGAAGAGGAGACAGAGGACCTAGACGCACCGTGGCAGTATGCTGTGGAGATGGAGGCAGGGAGTCCCTCGCATTCTTTGGCACAAATGGCCCATAGCATGCTCGGTTGCTTGCGTAGCGACAGCCGAATAATAACCATCAGACAGAGGGATGACTTTTGGCTGTCCACCTTGTTGGACCCTCGCTACCGTTCAAAAATGGTGGCCTTTTTCACACCTGCTGAGAGGGAGGCCAAAATAACGTACTATAAAAAACACCTATGTAGTCAGCTGGTCTCTGCCTGTCTGCGCCAACGTCCATCCTCAGACACTGTGGGCCCTGTGCGCTCGTGTTCCGCTGCCATGGCAGCAGGGGAGGGGTGGGGTGGTAGGAGCAGTGGCAGCTCCACCAGCAGCGGCTGCCTCAGTCTGCAGTCGATGATGAGTAGCTTTCTTCACCAGCGCAGTGAGGAAACTACTAACCAGCCGCAGCAGCAGCAGCAGCATCAGGTGGACCTGGAGCAGGACCTCAAACAACAGGCTTAGGCCTACTTGGACAGCACCCTGCCAACCGAGGTAGACAATCCCCTTGACTACTGGGCAACGAAACTTGACCTTTGGCCCCAACTAGCTGAATTTGCCCTTGAAAGGCTGTCATGCCCGGCCAGTAGCGTGGCATCGGAGCGCGTGTTTAGTGCGGCAGGAGGTATTGCAACTCCGCGGAGGACACGACTGTCCACCCAAAGTGTGGAGAGACTCACGTTTGTGAAAATGAATCAGGCGTGGATTAGTCTGGATTTCAAACCACCAGTTCCTGACACAACTGACTAAATCCGCCATGAATCATGCCCCAAACATGTGCCACTTTCAGGTCTCCTCACACTGCTGGTGTGTTCCATTTTTTGTCATAGGGTGCTGGCAGATTACGGGCCTCCCATAGCTGCTGCCAGGCCCCTAATCTGCCATGGGCCCCTATACCGCCTCCTCATGCTGCTGCCAAGTCCAGAGTCTCTCATGGGTCCCTGTACGGCCTCCCATTGCTGCTGCCTCCATCGCCACACTCTGCCATGTGCCACTTTCAGGTCTCCTCACACTGCTGGTGTGTTCCATTTTTTGTCATAGGGTGCTGGCAGATTACGGGCCTCCCATAGCTGCTGCCAGGCCCCTAATCTGCCATGGGCCCCTATACCGCCTCCTCATGCTGCTGCCAGGTCCAGAGTCTCTCATGGGTCCCTGTACGGCCTCCCATTGCTGCTGTCTCCATCGCCACACTCTGCCATGTGCCACTTTCAGGTCTCCTCACACTGCTGGTGGGTTCCATTTTTTGTCATAGGGTGCTGGCAGATTACGGGCCTCCCATAGCTGCTGCCAGGCCCGTAATCTGCCATGGGCCCCCGTACCGACTCCTCATGCTGCTGCCAGGCCCGTAATCTGTCATGGGCCACTGTTGTCGCTTGTTGGCATATTCCGCTCGTTCAGATGCTCCTTCTCCTGCTACTCCTCTTCACGGATTCCGTCAGCAGTCTTTCTTGGAATCCGTTTCCAAGAGACAACAGTTTGCGAGCACGCACCCGACGGTGCAGAAGCTGAACGTCCTCCTGTCCAAGTTGCTGCTGCCAGGCTCGTAATCTGTCATGCGCCCCTGTACCGCCTCCTCATGCTGCTGCCAGGTCCAGAGTGTGTCATGGGCCCCCGTACCGACTCCTCATGCTGCTGCCAGGCCCGTAATCTGTCATGGGCCCCTGTACCGCCTCCCCATGCTGCTGCCAGGTCCAGAGTGTGTCATGGGTCCCTGTACGGCCTCCCATTGCTGCTGCCAGGCCCGTAATCTGCCATGGGCCCCTGTACCGACTCCTCATGCTGCTGCCAGGCCCGTAATCTGTCATGGGCCCCTGTACCGCCTCCTCATGCTGCTGCCAGGTCCAGAGTGTGTCATGGGTCCCTGTACGGCCTCCCATTGCTGCTGTCTCTATCGCCACACTCTGCCATGTGCCACTTTCAGGTCTCCTCACACTGCTGGTGGTTTCCATTTTTGTCATAGGGTGCTGTATGGCCTCCCATTGCTGCTGCCTCCACCGCCACACTGTGGCTCCACACTCTGGTTTTGGCCCCGTGACTGCCCAAATGAGTGAAGTGTGCGGTGATTCTAAGATCGACGGCACTCATCTGCATGTCATACTGACTGACAGTATTATTTCTCTTCCCCAGCAGACTCCAAGGGCATTTAAATTAAAGGTACAGTGTTCTGCACTAATATTAAGTCTCTCTGAAGCCTAGAAACACCCTTTTTTAAGTTAAATTCACAGCGAATTTATTCGACTCGAATCGAATATTGTCCACGAATTCGCCGAATCAGTCGAATCGAATTTTTCATTTCTTCGCTCATCTCTAAATACTATATATGTCAGCTTCTTTCTCCTGCTGTCAATGGTTGTTAAGGAAACTGAGCGCTTGCACTTTCCACATTCTTAGCAACCATTGATGTTACAATGGCCATGTTTGGTCAATGACAACTCTATATATATCCCTCCCCTTTGTTTACATTTAATGGTGTGGATCGGAGCTGTCCAAGTGTAACGACAGGAACAAATGTGGTGGCCGGAGTGTTGACCCCCACTTGTAGACCCCCATAACCACCTGTCCATGGTTGTGGGGAAGAGGAGTTTGCCAGGAGGGAATCCCCCTTGCATGCGGCTTAGTAGGGGACACATGCTCGTCCCACTGTTTCCTGGCATACCAAGCTGCATACTCAGATAAGGGTCTGGTATAGATTTTAGGGGAACCAATGCTTTTTTTTCTGCATCAGACTTAAGGGGTCTGGTATAGAATTTGGGGGAGACACCACACCTTTTTTGTGGGGTCCCTTAATAACATTTATACCTGACCCTCATCTAAGATAAGAGCCTATTATAGATGAAGGTAATCCCCAGCCTTTTTGTTTACAAACAGAAGGAAGAGACAGAAGCTGTTAGTTACCAGCAATTTAAATGTCCTCTATTTGTAAATGTATGTTTTGCTGGTAGGTGTAGGTAGGTGTATACATTGTACTGGTGTGCCATTTTACATTACCCAAGCATGTTATTTAACCACTTCAAGTCCGGACACTTTTACCCCCTTCCTGTTCAGGCCAATTTTCAGCTTTCAGTGCTATCACACTTTGAATGACAATTGCGCAGTCATGCAACACTGTACCCATATGAATTTTTTAGAATTTTTTGGAGACAGATAAAGCTTTATTTTGGTGGTATTTATTCACCACTGGGATTTTTATTTTTTTGCTATGTAAATTAAAAAGTCCCAAAATTTTGAAAAAAAGTGTTTTTCTTATAAAATTTTGCAAATAAATAATATTTCATTATAAATCTTGGCCAAAATGTATTCCATTATCTTTTTAGTAAAAAAAAAATAACCCAAATTAGTTTATAACCAAAAATTATAATTTTAAAACATTTTTTTTATATTTTTAGTTTTTTTTATATTATTTACGGGGTTTTTTTTACATACTGTCACCCTAGCAGTACAGTGTCACCATGGTGACACTGTACTACTTGTGGGGGGTGATGAAGATTTTTCCTGCTTTACTTCTTTTTTTTGTTGTTTCTTTCCATTTTGACTACTTTGTCTGAAATTTGAGCATAATTTGATGATATTTAATGCAGTTTAGGGCCGGGCACTGCTCTCACTAGCCCAGAGTCCGATGTGTGTAGGATAGCCTCAGCTGCTGATCCAGTCATGCCCCTGATACGTTTCGCCCTGCCTACTGGAGGTTGCTCACAGAGATTTACTCTCTTTTGCTTCCCAACTTGGAGCAGCGCCACAAGGTTTTCCGCATATTGTGGTGATATTTGACACAAATAATTATGCAGTGCAACTAAAACAGTGCCTCTTAAATAAATAAGTCCCAAATAATGAAACAAAAAAAAGTCCATAAATATATATGTGTGGCCAACCACCAGTGAATTCCAGGTATCACAGTCTTCTCTTTACAGATTACCTATGTGTCACATGCATCACTCAGTGAACCATATGCGCTCACCTCCTGGATTGGACCTTAATCAATAATCAAGGTCAAACTCACTTTTGCTCCTCTAGGGCTGGACTCCAACTGGCTCCAGGCTTCAGTAACAATCAAAGGCAGCAACATATGGACTGGAGCCTCTGTTCGACCTCTTCCTCTCCATGTGACATATACTCATACAATAACACCAATAGTACTCTCCATACCTTTTAAAACAATTTAATAAAATCTAAAATGGGACACTCACAAACAAATGCACTCTCAGTGCCATGTTCTGCACATTGTATAAAATTAACTGCCTTCTCACTGCAGGGTCTTCACACCACCCATTGGTGGCATCAAAAGTGCTGACTTGACTCCATTCCTATAAATATCTTAGAGCTGTGGAGTGAGCATGTCTAACGGTGCTGGGTAATAACTAAAGCTTCGTACACACGATGAAAATATAGGATAAATGATCGCCTGTTTTTTGTTTTTTTTGCATGCTAGTCTCATATTGGTAATGAAAAGGTTACTACAGTTATGAAAATTCTTGTAGGACAAAATAAAAATTTGGAAGTGATGTCCTGTGTTTTAATGTATTCGTATTATATATTTTTTTGGTATTTATTATATTTTTAGTTGAAAATTGTATTGAATAAAAGAAAACTGTTTGATCTGGTATCGAAAAGAAAAATATTCATGTTTGTCCCTTCGAATAATTTCAGACAAAAGCTATGTGCTAACGATCAGATTATGCTTCGAAAGTGATATATTTTGTACAACTTTCTGATTGTGTGTACTAGGCCTAAGAATTCACAGATTTGTGAGCAAGTTGTTTTGCTTGTGATTTATGTACATCAGGTTTATATGTCACAGATAGTTTATGATATATTGCTTCAATAGTGACTGCGCTGATTGTCTTTTACTTTCCATATGTGATGATATCTGCAATAGCATGATAACTTTGCAGAAATTCAATCCGACAATAAGAAGCTGATTTTAAAACCATACTGAGGGCTTTCCTATGCTAAAAGAAATTCTGGTGCTATATTCTCTTTTGATCTTTTATGAATAAGCCCCTATCAACCTGTCTTTTGTTGAAGTTTCCAATATAAGCTTTTAACAAAAAGTTGGTTAAAAGATACAGCACAAGCATACAGTAATAAAATACAAGCAATATTACGACTTTACAAAAAGAAGGAAAGAAAGTAAAAACATGAGACAGACTATTGAAGAGCTAGAGACCAAAGGGTCAAAAGTGACTTTTCAACTCCTGAGGCTCAATTACTGGTCCTCTAGAGAGCTGGTTGCATCGAAACCACAGATGTACAGTATTGATATTCACTCACACATCTACGAAATGACAATTACAATCTATACTAAGTAGATGAAAGCCTTGCTTGTAAATATTATTGTTTTTCCATAACTTTCATAGGTTTTAAAATGTTGCCATATGTCATTGAAAAATTAGACGCTCTGCTTTGTTTTTATGTTTTTAACCACTTGCCCTCCAGAGGATTTACCCCCCTTCCTGACCAGGCCATCTTTTCTGATACGCGCTGCTTTACTTTAACTGACAATTGCGCAGTCGCTGCACCCAAATGCAATTTATATCCCTTTTTTCCTGCAAAAAGAGCCTTCTTTCGGTGGTATTTGATCAGCTGTGCGTTTTTTAATTTTTTGCGCTATAAAAAAAAAGCTAATTTTGAGAAAAAAAAACAGTATTTTTGACTTTTTGCTATTAAACATGTCCAGTAAAACATTTTAAAAATCAAATTTCATCATAAATTTAGGCCAAAATGTATTCTGCTACAAGTCTTTGTTAAAAAAAATCCCAATATGTGTAAATTAATTGGTTTATGTGAAAGTTATAGCATTTACAAATGGTGGTATATATACTGGAAATTTTAGTTTGTTTTTTTTTATACTACTAATGTCGGCGATCAGCAACTTATAGTGGGACTTTGGATGAGCTGTGTCGCAAGTAGAGAGGACCTCACATTAGTGGCCTGGTCGTTGGTATTGTTTCCTTTGGAACAAAAGCATTTCCTTAAAAATATTAAAAAGCCAGCTGAAACTCAATGTAGACACATGCATTGCTGATAGCAAAGTTTATCTACCCATACCAAGACTTGAGACATGGATTATCTGTATGAAAGAAATCAGAAACAAGAATGAACTGAAATTCATTGCTCAACAGTTATACTATCATTGTTTTTCAAGTTCAGTCTGCCTGTTGTGTTCCTAAAATAGTGCACCACATGCTTTAAAAAATGACTTACAAAATCCATGCATCTTTCCCTGCTACTACACTTGTCCTAAAGAGGAATTAAACCCATCAATTTAACTGTCTCCCAGAACAGTCATATTCAAAGCATGCATTGAATGATAACTGTTACTGTCACTAGTGTGCTTCTGTTATCTCTCAACTGAACTGTCAAGTCATTAAATGGTTGGTGTCATAGCTGATCACATGGGCAGCATCATAGCAACTGCAGATCAAAGGTCCCTTTTCACACGAAGGGTCCTATCAGGTCCATCTGTCAGAATTTCAGGCAGACCTGATCAGAAGGTCCATTCACCCCTGTTGACCGTGACCACATCGAACTTGTGTCTGTTTACATCCGCCAACCTCTGGTCCAAATTAGTCAGCTAAAAAAAATGGAAGGGGATCTGTCCTCTTCCATCTAGGTGGATTGGATCGGAGGGTAGTCGAGTGTAAACTGACAGCGGAGTCTCTTTACTCCTCATTGTGCAAAGGGGTCTCTGTCCGTGTCCTCTGCATAAACTGAGAGGACACGGACCTGTCATCCGCCTGCTTTGCTCCAATCATTATAGAATCAGTGGACAGGTCCCCAGCTGATCTTAACAGAGTCTGCCCTGTGTGAATGGGGCCAAACAGAGGCTAAGATGGCAGCTCCCTTGGTTGTAAAGGATTGGAGGGTTTAGTTCCACTTTAAATACCGTACTTATGTATTATCTATTATTATATAGCATCAATGAGTTATACAATAATTTATTGAGGATCCTGCTCCATTAGTACATGCCCTAATGGAGCTTCCACTCCAATTTCCAAATGCAGTCAGGGATCAGTATAGACAGAAGACAATTAATCTGCATACTTGTGAATTTGGACTGCGGGGGAAAAGTTTTTTTGTTACAAATTGTGGGGGAAAAGGTTTGTTCTACTTCATTTACCTGTAGCACTACCCCTTAGGAGTTGCTGAAGGTTTGGTTCTCCCTATAGTCCTGCACAGCCAGGCAACACGCATTTTTCACAGACTTGCATTATGGAGAGTAAACAGTCCTTCAGCTTGTTTTATTAAGGGTATTGAATTTGGATGGACAAGGGGTGTATGGAAAGCCCAGGGAACAGTAAACTGAGGACAATTTCTTAGGAACTATTTACTAGTCCAAAGATGAAACTTCTCTTCTAGGAGAGCTCTCCAGTTTCTCTTGGTGATCCAGCCCAGACCCCAGATAAATCCTCTTCTTTACCCAGCTGTCTGAAGCAATCCCTGGGCAAGGGAATCCAGTGGCTGCCACTTTAAGTTATACAGTCCCAGGTAAGGTGCTACCTTAGTAGTCCTCAGGTTTTCCACCCGAATGCTCTTCCCCTTAACTGGCCTGGGGGATGTAAGATTACTTGGTTGTGAGCTGGTTGGGTTGGTGGCTGCCTTCAGGTCTTCTGCTGGGCTGGCTCTTTCCCTGGCTCCACAGGTGGCCTTTCTTCTGGGGACCAGTGAGGCTGAGTGATCCTCCTTTCCAGGTCCCAGCCTGTAGGTATGCCCCTTGCCACTGGGCCCCCTCCAAGGCTCCTGCATCTCAGCCTTCCTCACATCTTCCACCTGAACGCTCCTCCTGCTGAGTAGGCACAATCATACTTAAGGGCTGTCCTGACCCCATGCCAATCCTCCTGCCTGTGGATTGGTCAGGATCCCTTCATTATGCAGATCAGCCCCTCCTTACCCCTGCCCATGGCTCCTAGAATCTTCTGCAAGTTTCTAGTGCAGGGGGAGGTATCAAGGAACTGATCTGCAGAGCCTCTCAGCCCTGATCTAAAACTGACCCTCTAACTCAGCCCTGGCTGCTACTCAGCCTTAACTAAAAAAAAATGTAACTAGCTCCCCCTGGCTATCTAGAGGGGTGCTACATACTTTACAAACTGGAAGCTCTGGTCTTTAGGTTTAGTAACACAAAGACTGAGGCTCCATGCACACTGACTTATAAAAATGCCAGAGCTCTTGCGAGAAAAAAACACTACATTTGAGCGTTTTTGTACTAGCAGCGCTTAAGAGCGTTTAGCAGCATTTAGAAGTATTTAGCAGGTTTTTTTCTGTCAGAGAAACCCTCTCAAAAACTCAAAACAGAAGGTTTTTTGCCTCTAAGCCTAAAAATGCCTCTAGACTGCCTAATGTGCATGGACACATACGATAACGTTAGTTGCTTCTACAGGAAAAATACTAAATTCCTCTTGGAACAACGTTTTTTTAAGCCAGTGTGCATGGAGCCTTACTTACATTTTCATGGTGATCATGGGGCTTGTGATACAAATTTCAGCTTCAAGGCATTATTGTTGACTCTGAGGTAGGTGTTATTCTACAGTGGTAGGGTATATTTTATTAGTAGTATTTACAGATAAACCAAACTTATTTGGGTCTGTGGCGAGGTGTTTCTAGGGTTCTAATAGACCTGGGGCACCCCTGAGAACACATTAAAATGCTGAGGGTCTGGTTGGTGTAAAAACATTATTAAACGCATAATGACCATGCATATAGAAATAAGCACATAGAATTCAAATAGGAAATCTGCTTAAAGTGGAACTCCAGGCAAACAGCTAGATACAATGTTGAAAAACATATCTTTGAACTACTTTATCTACCAAAGCATTTGCAGGTCTGTTACTTTTTATGATCTAACACAGCAAAATGAATCTGATTTTGCTTTCTCCTCGCAGTTTACTTGGATATTTTACTGTTCACTTGACAGTAGTGATGGTTCTGATTCAGTATTCTCTGAGCAGGCTGGAGGTAGAGGTGATTTAGAAAACTGCAATTCTGAACCAGTTAATTGTGGTCTCGCCTATCTGCCTGATACTACATTGGTTTCTTGAATTGTGAGAACAGAGTTACACATTTTTGGACAGGTAACAACAGTCCAATAACTTGTTTTTCAGGTCTTTTTTTTAGCCACTAGGCAGGAGTTTAACATTGAAGCAGTTCTAAAGATTAATTTTTTCTTTTTTTTGTAAAATAACAAAACATGTCTATACTTACCTACTGTGTGCAGTGGTTTTATACAGATCAGCCTGGATCCTTCTGTCTGTCGGGTGCCCCCACAGCAAGCAGCTTGCTATGGGGGCACCTGCTGCTCTGTGTGTCCATTCACACACGGAGCCATGGCTTGGCCCCACCCTCTCCCTCTCCTTTTTGGCTGACTGGCTGTGACTTACAGCTTCCCTGCTGTGCTCCAGAGCAGGGGGGCTGGCGTCAGATCTCACGTATGAAGAGGTGCCAGTAGAAAACGTTTACTTGGATCTGGCTGGGTGAGCAGAGTCTTAAAGTGTATATGATGGCCTCAGCCAGTGCTGCTCCACCGACCATGCCCTCTGACGCGTTTTGCCCCTTCCATGGGGGCTTAAGTCTAAAGGTCAGGAGAAAAGACAAGGAAGCCTTGGCAAATGTACCAGTGCTCAATATGTCCACGCCAATGCTCAATATGGCCACGCCAATTCATGCAAAAATGTGCACATGCGCATAGGAGGGCAGCACGTAATCGCACATTCCTGTGCGCGAAAGTGCACTGGCACATGCAGGGTGCAATAATTACTGATGCTCAGTGGCCTTTATAAGGCCTGCAGCTCTGCTCAATAATTGTTGGATTATCTTCAGCCAGCTGTTCCTGTGTACACTGCTGTGTACCGTTACCAACCCGGCTTGACCCTGACCTTGCTTTGGCTCTCTTCCTGGATCTCTACCCCAGCTTGATCCTGACCTCGCTCCTGTCTGCTGCTCTGTGTATGACCCCGGCTTGATCCTGACCTCATTCCTGTCTGCTGCTCTGTGTATGACCCCGGCTTTATCCTGGCCTTGTTCCTGTCTACTGCTCTGTGTATGACCCCGGCTTTATCCTGACCTTGCTCCTGTCTGCTGTTCTGTGAATGATCCCAGCTTGATCCTGACCTTGCTCCTGTCTGCTGCTCTGTGTATGACCCCGGCTTGATCCTGACCTTGTTCCTGTCTACTGCTCTGTGTATGACCCCGGCTTTATCCTGGCCTTGCTCCTGTCTGCTGTTCTCTGAATGATCCCAGCTTGATCCTGACCTTGCTCCTGTTTGCTGCTCTGTGAATGATCCTGGCTTGATCCTGACCTTGCTCCTGTCTACTGTTCTGTATTGACCCTGGCTCTGGCTACTGACTACTCTACTCATCCTCTGGAATCCACATGTCCTCTGGAGAAACTTCTGCATCTGGAGCACCCACGGGTTCTGTCTCATCAGGCATCAGCAAGCAGCAACACCCCTGGCAACCCATGCTTCTTTGGGTACTGCACCTCCTGTTACCACCTTCAGGGGCGCACTGCACTTAGCCGTAAGGGGAGCCCTCTCTCTATTCCAGCCTCCGGTCAGGTACGTGACACTCAATGACTACGCCCCGGTAGGCTGGTTGAATTACATCAGTGGGCATGGTCGGTGGAGCAACACTGGCTGGGGCCGTTACATTCCTTTATATTGACTGGGCTGGGTGAGCAGAGTATTAAATGTTTTTCTACTGGCACCTCTGGATGTGTGAGGTCTGATGCCAGCCCCCCTACTCCTGAACGCCTGCGGGGAAGCACATTGAACTCTTGCTTGGAGCAGCGCTCCAGGGTCTGACAACTTTCACCTGAGTTACAGTTCTGAGTCTGCTGGGAATGCTGACATCACATCCAAAATGGTGGCATCCAGCATCAGTCTTGGGTCTTTTGAATGTCTATAATAGGAAGGATTTTACAAGTAAATAACACACATAAAATACATTAAATGCCCATAGAAGCTTATGGGAAGATTGTTGCTGAAATAAACCATTTGGCCACCGTGTCTCTTTAAGGTTGGCCATAGATGAGTCATTTATTTTTGTTCAACCAGTGCAGTGGGGAATATCTGGCTTGGGGAACCCTCCCCACTTTGCTATAGCCGGCAGTGCAGATCCAACTTGGCAGTTGTACAGAAGTTGATTGGTAGATCGACTTCTGCGCAACCACCCTGCCCATACTGCTGAACTGGCCGAATTTCGATTTATTCAATCAGCTTAAAGTGGTTCTAAAGGCAAAAGGTTTTTACCTTAACCGCTTGGCGCCTCCCGGCACTTTAAGGGTTCCAGAAGCCAAGAAGTGGGCGGGGTTTTAGGGTCATGTGACTGCAGTGATTCGCTGTCATGGTGGTCACATGATCGGGAAAGGTCCCGATTGAAAGGGGAGATCGGGACCTTTCCGTGAGTACCGAATGTGTGTGCTGGGAGTACGCAGGGCACGCGCTCTCAGCACATATGTTTTTTTTCATAGAACGCAAATGTGTGGCCGCTCTGCATCTAGGCCCAGACGCCGGGAGGACATGTTACATGTTACATCCATATTCAGGGTGTATGTAACATGTTACGATCGGCCCACATTCCCCCCATCTCCATTGTGACATCCAGCGCGGGATCTTCTCCTCCCTGCTAACTGTCACGATTTTTAAAAAAGTGGCTGTGTGGGGCTCCGCACGCCTGGCCGCATCACTCATTCACAGTAATCTGTGAATGGGGAACCTACAAGTCCTAACAGCCTGTACAGCTGTCAGCTTGTAGATTTCAATGAACTACCACAGCGCCATGGTAATTCAGTGAGCCTTCCTGACAATAAGTATCTGCTTGCATGTACAGGATGTATGAACAAGCAGATATACCGACAGGTAAGGGGGAGACAGCATGACATCAGCAATCTGCAGATCGATGGTGCAATGCTTTATAGGCTCTACAAACAAAAAATAATAAATGCACATTTTTTTTTACCTGCATTTATTATTTTTTGTTAAAAGGTGAACTTACACCTAAAACAACTTTCAAAACCTGCTCCAGCTAGCCCCTCCCCCCCAAAAAAAATCCAGAACCCGATCTCAATCCAGCGCAATCCCACCTGCAGCAGCTCCTCTCCACTTTCTTTCTTTTTACAGGAGCCTTTGGCTACTGCTGCTGTCAGTCAAATCCTGTGAGAAGAGAGCAGTGGGCAGGGCCGAATCGCGCTGTGTGTCTATGGACTCACACAGCCTGGCTTGGGATCAAGCCTGCACAAGTGCCCTCATAGCAAGGCAATTTCTGTGAGCACTAGGAGAAGAGCCCCCAGAAGAAGAGGTTCAAGGCCGCTCTGTGCAAAACCATTGCACAGAACAAGTAAGTATATCATGTTTATTATTTAAAAAAAAAAAAAAAGGAATGTTTACAACCACATTAAAGTGTTACTAAACCCACAACAGTAAAATCAGTCTGTATCTGCAGTAAAGAATGCTTGTTATACTCACTGTGGAACCTAAGGGGTGATTTCTTCACATTGTGTAAAAAGGCTGCTTGATCCTGTCTTCTCTGATTCTCCCCTTCTTCTGTCTGCAATCCATCTGCTGATAGTACAGAGCTCTAGGAGTCACTCTGCAGGTGCTCAGTTTAGTGTGTATGGCTAGAGAGGTTTTTATTACTTTTGGGAGGGTACATGTGATCAGCACCGGGCCAATCAGTATTGTCTAGACAGACGGTCAGGGGTCATGCAGCCTCATAGGGCAGTCAGAGCATAATGAAAACTTATCCTACAAACTTTAACCAGTGCTCAGCTGGACACTGATAGAAGTCACAATATTGCTATATACTGCTGATGAGAAAAAGGTATTTAGCAGTTTATATTTACTAAAAAAAATTGCATTTCTATGCTGTATATACTGTGGGAGACCAGATATAGTGAATGCAGGGTCATGGGTTTAGTAACACTTTAAAGCTTTCTTTATATTTCTTTATATATAGCCTTGTTTAGACACATATTTAGAATACTTTAGTAAAGCTACATTTTCTGACCATAGTCTAATAAAATATATATGGTAAACGTCTTCCAGTGCTGCCATGGAAATCCTCTATTATGGCAAAAATTCCTCTGAATGTATATTTGGAGAGCAGTAAAAGTATGGCCCAATTATCATGTCTGCACTGGGGAACATCTTGATCTACTAGCTGCTGCAGCAATCTGCCAACCTAACTTGGAAGCACTGGATTTTGCCTGCAGAGACAAGATTATTAAATGTGTTATACATGCTCTAGGAGATTGTAACTTACGGATATGGCTACAGGGAGAGCCTTCTATAAACAAAAAAAGACCGACACTTTTGAAAAAAAAAAATTTTTTTTACTTTTTGCTATAAATATATCCAATAAAAAAATTTAAATCAAATTTTGCCATAAATTTAGGCCAAAATTTATTCTGACCAAATAAAAACAGCACAAAACAATACCTAAACCAGATACCTTACATGTTATACATAATATAAATCATCCAACATATAAAAATATATTAGATTAAAGTGTCCAAAAAAACTTAACATGTCCAAAACAACTAAAAAAAGTAAAGTCCTTTCTCCCAAACTCCGAAGTGCTCCAAAAAAATATATTTATCCTTCTGTGATATGTGCTTCCACCATCCACCAGTGCACCACCAACATAAACCGCACTCACCAGATGTTGGTAAGTAGCAGGCCTTTTAGGACTTTTTGGGATCCTACACCCCCTCTATAGCATCCAGACCTCCATTCCACCATACAGGACTCGAATGATCCTTCCACTCCCTCCTTGATAAGGACCTCCAAACCCACTCCACAGTTGTACCAAGGGAAAAGAATTTCATATAGTGTGATATTGCTAATGACCATTTATCTTATATATAATATTACCAGGCCACTCACATCTTACAAGATCCATAAAAACATTGTTTATTAGCCTCCACCGGCCAGACAAAGTATACACAACATCCAGAAACAGCTCCAGAAATCTCACAGCTCGATTTGCACAGGATGACAGTATAAAAGACAGACAGATCCCAAAATGGCCGCTTGGAACGCACCGCTCAGCGTGCGTTCCACTCACCGGAAGTTGTGCAAGACGTTTAGACGGCAGACTGGAAGTACGTCAATGTATTCTGCTACGTGTCTTTGCTAAAAAAAAATCCCAATACCTGTAAATTAATTGGTTTATGTGAAACGTTATAGCGTCTACAAAAGGCGGTATAGATACTGGAAATTTTTTATACTAGAATTGGCGGCAATCAGCAATTTATAGTGGAACTGCGGGACTGCGGTGCGCATTCTGAAGCTGGGGAGGAACTGACTAACTGCTACTGACATCCCCAGTGACACTAATACAGTGATCAGTGCTAATAAAAAGCAATGACACTGTACTAATGACACTGGGCAAGACGGAGTTAATATCTGGGGTCATCAAAGAGTTAACTGTGTGCTGTGTGCTGTTTTACTGTGTGTGTTTTACTATGTAAGCATGCTGCTTTGTATTGCTCTGCTATGCAGAGCAATACAAAGCAGCATGCTGGTGCTGACAGAGAGATCTGTGTTGTTTACATACAGACCTCTCCCTGTTAGTGTTCCTTGGCAATCCCCGGGTGCCGGTAGGGAATCTCTGGCTGGGATCCGGTGATCGACAGCTGTAGCCGCCAACGGCAGTGCGGGTAGGGGGTGCGCACGCCCCTATCTGTAAATGCAAAATCACGTATATATACGTGATTTTGCACAGCCCTGCCACCCTGTAGCAGTAGTTCTGCTATAAGGCAGTTGGGAAGTGGTTAAATCTGTGTTAATAGTATTTTTCAGGTGCATAAATCAAGAGCAGTGGCAATTGTTTAGTGCTTAGCTTTTTGTCCGACATCTCCAGCAACTCCATGCTCCCTCCAATGCTGGTCACAAGACAAAAATCCTAGGTTTGGGTATGTGATATTTTAAGGAAAAAAATCAGCAAATTTCAGCTTTGACCCTCATTTTCAGAAGGGATCACTTTTGGGCTTGTGCAAGATTCTGTATACTGTATGTAGTCTTAAATGATCATAGATTTGAAGGCTTATTTATGAAGAATGAATTTGTCCCCTTACTAGCCTCACCCCTTCTGTCTTCTGAATGCACATACTCTATTTCATGAGTGTGCATATCAATAACATAGAGCATAGAGGACACTTCTGTATGATGGAAAATGTAGGTTAAAAAACGTCTGTTTAGCCGTGTTTGCATACCGCGTTTATGAGCGTTTGCGCTTAGAAGGGTTTTTTAAAGATAACCTCAGGAGACCTTCCAAAAGGCCCAGAATGCACTGGAAACAGTAAAGAATTAACTGTTTCAAACATTTTGAGAGAAATAGAGGGAGCAGAAGCAGAGAGAGCAGTATTTGTTGAGATTAGCTGTCTTTTTTTTTTGTGGTGTTTGGATGTGTTCCAGCTCATTTCTGTACAGAAATTATTGCAGCAGTGTCTAACATATTTTCTTTCATGCGAAACCTCAAAGTATGGTGTACCAGCTCCATTTGAGTACCGGAAAAACGCTTTGCATGCATTTTTCATGATGAAAAAAGGCTCTGGACAGCATCTGGAAATGAAACAGTTAAAAAAAAATTTGAAACGCAAATGCTTATAAACGCAGTTAGCTGCGTTTACACCCGTTTAAAAGCGTTTGGCATTTGAAACGCTGATAAAATCTACTCCTGAACACAAGTTTGGTGCGTTAAAAAAAAATGACTGTAAACTCAACTGCCTGTAAACGACATAGTGTACATGGACACATAAGAAAACATTAAGGAGGGTTTAGGGGCTGCTGAAAAAAAGAAATGCAGAAAAGCTCATAAACGTGAGTTTATCAGCTGCAGAGTACATGGAGCCTAAAACGTGACATGATGGTAAGCAAATTTCCGATTTTCATTTACGTATCACAAATTGCCAAAATATTGCTTCCAATAACTGTGTAATCCTCCTTGTAGATTGACTGATGTCAATGGGCTGGGTGTGGACTGTTCCACCTTGTAAGATCTATTTTTTTTCTCTCAGCAAAAGAAATAGAACCTTTTAGTGGTTTGAACAGAGAATATAACAATTCAGACATGCTACGACTTTTCTGATCCAGCGATTTGTCACAGTCAACTTCAAAACAAGGAAACTTAATACATTATCTGCTTTCCGTGAGATCTACAGCTCCCCTTCTTCTCTTTAATCTTTATCTAGAGCGGAAAGCTCGGCACAGTCCTTTTATATTTATTCCATCTTCATATGGTCATCTGCAGTGTTTACACAAGTGCTATGTTCAGTGTTTACACAAGCGTAATGCTCATTCTTTAATCAAGATAAGAAGTGAGAGGGACCTTCATTTCATGGGGTTTTTCAGCTCTTTAAGAGTCATCCTCATGATAAAGAAAAATCACTCACTGACTAAAGAGAGTTTGAAATGTAGAACCAAGTTTTCAAGAACCGGAAAATTATGTCACCTTCTTTGACAATGTTGAGATTTAAACTAGGTATTTGGTGAAGAACTGTGGATTTATCTGCAAAAACTGTGGATTTATCAGCAAACTAAATCCATACAACCAAAATTGTATCTAAAACGAAAATCCACAAGTAAGCCTAGTCATGAACTGCAAGCTGAATGAGAAAAATCTGACAAAGTCCTCAATCTACGCTCAGGGGCGGACTGACCATTTGGAAACTCGGGCACTGCCCGAGGGCCCGGTGTCAGTAGGGGACCCCATGAGATGCCCCTGGTACCTTTTTTATCGGCTTTTTTGAGTTGACACAGGGGCCCCATGATCCCCTATTGCCCGGGGGCCCCATGAGTTGTCAGTCCGCCCCTGTCTTCACTACATAGTGCAGATAGAAAAATCCCCATGTTGGGCTTTTGTATTCTAAAATCCACTAGTGATGGCTGTCAGAATACCTAAATAGCGGCCATACCTGATTAGAATTTTCCACCCAGGTCCTTGATTTTTCAATCTAAGGATGTCTGGCAGGAGGGGGCTGCCAGGGGAAAAGGTGAGTTTTGGCTGGTTCCTCAGGAACTAGATCTAATTCATACAGTGTATGGCCAGCTTTAGGAGTTTACAGAATGACTGTTTACTTAAGTTAAATTTATGTTCAAGTCCAATGAAAGGAAATATATATTTTATCAAATAAATACATGGTATATGTGTTGGTGCCTTCCAAAATTGATAGAACACTTTAAATTGTAGGTGAAATCAAAGCAATGATTTGAGTGAAATAACATCCATAGCACAAGTGCTCCATGGAAAGGCTTTATGCCAAGACATTATCACAGCATCCCTGAAAAAGCATATATTGCATTTTGCTTGCTGGAAGACTAAACATTATATTAGCTAGATATTCATGAACCCATTAGAGCTGTGAAAGCTGTAGCCATATATTTCCCCTGAAGGGTTTAACCAGCCTCTCGAAAAGGCTAAATGTGTTGCTAAAAAAGAAAGTTAGGCAAAGACAAACCACCCACCACTTTAGAAGCTTGAGGCACTATTGTTAATAAAAGTAAGCATTAATAAGATCTTGAACGTAAAATATTTTGGAAAAGATCTAAATAAATATAATTTACTTTGTCAGCTAGAACATTTTAATGATTAGAAAATAATAGCGTTGGCTGGTACTATTTTCTCAAATAATTTCATTGAAAGTTTACTGTCTAAACATTGTACGTTTTTAGAATAATGTTTTCAGAATTGAAGTTAACGACTTAAAGCAATCCTTATATTATTTGTAAACTACAATGAAGGGTGCATGGTTGACTTTGTCTGAATTTTTGAAATGGGGTTCATATAGAAAGTCAGAGTTGAAGAGAATTTTATTACAGTATTTTCTGGCGTATAAGACTACTTTTTATACTTTAAAATATAACCCAAAAATTGGGGGTCGTCATATACACGGGGTATAAAATGTGAACCTTGAGTTTGTTTGGGTCAAGCTGGCTGGATGTGTCAGAGAGGTGGGCTGATGATGTCACAACCTCAGCCAATCCAAGCAGGCTTTGTATTCATTAGTAGAATACATCGCTCGCCATGATTGGCCCACCGTATACTGTATGTAGCCTCAGCTACTGTACATACACACATCCAGCGGTCTAATTACCGTAGGGACGTATCAGTATGTTTTGAAACAGCTAGGCTCAGTATACTGTATATACTCAGTATACTGTATATACCACACATCCAACGGGCTGACAGATTAATCTGTCATAGGGACTGTTAGTAACCACCTAGCAGGGCCTCTAGCAGTCCACAGGGCAGGATTCCCCAGGGCATGGAGTCTAAGCCCCAGTCTGCTTGTTCACCAGGGCCCCTGATGGTGGGGATGGGCTTGGAGCAGACAGGGACCAGGTCGTGGCCCCTGAGTACCCCCGTGCGTGGTAGAGGAATCTGCCAGAGGTATATGCAGGTAGAGAGCCTGACGTGAAGAGGTGGAAGACTGGATCTGAGCGGGATGGATGGATGGTTGGATGACAGAGTAGTAAGCGTGGTCAACGGGCCGGGTCAGTAACAGTGGGATCAGCGTAGTACAAGGCGGCGGGCAGAAGAATAGTCAGGTCACTCGCTGGGGTCGGTAACAGAAGTTCAGATCAGGTATGGGGGTATGCAGAAGAGAGGTCAGACTAGCCAGGGGGTCAGAGCAGGAGAAGTCAGCGGAGGTCAGGTTCAGGCAAGGTCAGCAACAAATCTCAAATAGCAGGAACACAGGAGCAAAGGAGCAAAGACCATACGGCACTGGGTGTCAGTGCAGGGCAGGTTTAAATAGTGTGCCCTGCCTTGCTATTGGTGCCAGGCGAGCGGCCGCGATCGGGAGTGCGCATGAGCGGCCGCCGCTGTACAGGTCTCAGTGTCCGCCGGATTGCATGGATCGGTGCTCCGCGCATGTGCGGAGTCACTCGCCGCCGTGATCCCTGACAGGGACATATGTTTTGAGCCAGCTTGGCTCAGCACGGTATACTGTATGTACATTACTGCACATCCAGCGGGCTGTATATATACTGTATACTGTATGTAGCCGAAGCTACCGTATTACCGCACATCCAGCAGGCTGCATATATACTGTATACTGTATGTAGCCGAAGCTACCGTATTACCGCACATCCAGCGGTAACCATCTGATTTGGAATTTGGTCCATATGATGACTGTCTTACAAATGTATCACAAGATGTCATTCATGAACTTATGATGTCAGAGGATGAACATGAGGATTTTGAAGGATTTTAAGTACCAGTAAGTCATAACCATTTCAATTAAAAAATCTGATGTTTTCAAATGGTGTTGCCTTGGAAGGGGGGTAGTCTTATACGGCGAGTATAGCCCAAAACCTATGTTTTAACTGGAAAATTAGGGGGTCGTCTTATACACCCAGTCGCCTTATATGCCGAAAAATACGGTAATTTCCCTTATTAACAATTTTCATTCAAGGTACCTGAAGGACCTATGAATATCGAAAGGTACCACACAACCCAGCTCCTTGTATCACAATGCCTGGGGAATACTAAGATGTAGTCTTATTATATTGGTAAAAGTGTTGATATGAAGTGTGTTTAGTCAGGTTTAGTGAGAGATAATATCACTTTACAAAAATGATTTAAACCTACAGTAAATATTTTCATTTTGCTATTATGTGAAGAGATTGGATATAAAACCACAGAAAATTCTTTATTCTCCTAGGTTTGAGTACAATTACAACTACCTCCTACATTGAATGAAACATCAGTCATTATTTTAAAGCTTCCTGATATAGAAATAAACAAAGGGCTACCTTTTCTATGCTATACTTTCCCTGACGAGAAGTAGGCCATTTAGACTGGGCTTGTGGGAAATGTTGTTATGGCATTCTTAATCTCTCCCACCGTAAAAGGATTATTCAAGTATGCATTTTGCTTGTGGCCTAACAAAAGAAAAGTTATATATCATCATATATGTGGCTATATATTTTCTGTATCTAAATGAGTGTGAAATTAAGTACAGACAGATACCTACAGATATGAGAGAATGTTTGCCTGTTCCAGTTATTTATGTTTGGATTGTGAACATTTGTATGTCTGCAGCAGACATTTCCAGCCTGAGGCATCTCAGGGGGCAGTTGGTTGGTTGGGTTGAAATTCTTGCTGTCTGCAGAGTGAGCAGCCTACCCTTAACTTAGGCATAAGAATGCAAGTTTGTTCAATAACTCACTTTTTTCAACACTCTTGAGCTGAACAGCTGGAATGGTAATGTCTTAAAGTGGAACTAAACTGTCTTGATTCTAAAGGTTCATTTTTGAAAAAAAAAAAAAAAACCATCATACTTACCTGCTATGTGCATTGGTTTTGTACAGAGCAACCCTGATCCACTTCTTCTCCGGTCCGCTGCCAGCACTCCTGGCTCCTCCTGCAGGACCATGCCCCCAATAGCAAACTATTAGGTGTGTATTTGTCCCCGAGCCCGGTCTGATGGGGTTATTTACTAAAACTGGAGAGTGCAAAATCTGGTGCAGTTCTGCAGAGAAATCAATCAGCTTCATGGTTTTATTGCCAAAGTTTAAAGTGTTACTAAACCCACAACAGTAAAATCAGTCTGTATATGCAGTAAAGCATGCTTGATATACTCACTGTGGAACCTAAGGGGTTAATCCTCTGCATTGTGTAAAAATGCTGTTTGATCCTGATTTCTCTGCCCCTCCTCTTGTTCAAATGTCCATGCTGATAGGACAGACTGAACTCATAGCCTTTCTGCACATGTTCAATTTAGTCTGTATTGCTTGAGAGGTTTTATTTTTTCTTGGGAGAGTGCATGTGATAAGCACAGGGCCAATCAGCACTGTCCAGATAGAGGTCAGGGGTTTTGCATCCTCCTATAGCAGAAAGAAAACTCCTCCTACAAGCCTTAACCGGTGCTCTGCTGAAGTCACAAGACTGCTCTAACTGCTGATGAGAAAAAGGTATTTAGCAGTGTATATTTCCTAGATTGTAAGCTCAAAAGAGCAGGGCCCTTGACCCCCTCGTGTTTTGTTTTGTTACTGTATTGTCTCATGTACTGTCCCCCACTATAATGTACAGCGCTGAGCAAACCTTTTAGCGCTATATAAATACTGTATATTAATAATAATAATATTTACTGAAAGAATTACATTTCCATGTTCTGTGTACTGTGGGAGACCAGATATAGTGAATGCAGGGTCTTGGGTTCAGTAACACTTTAATTGAACAAGCTGAAGTTAGAAGTTGATTGGCTACCAAGCACAGCTGCACCAGATTCTGAGTGCACCAGTTTTAGTAAATATCCCCCTATGCATCCATAAGACACATAGAGCTGCGGCTCGGCCCCACCCCTCGCTCTCTCCTCATTGGCTTACTGGCTGTGATTGACAGCAGTACACATCAATGGATCGAGGGGGAGCTCAAGTGAGTGTTGGGGGCTGTGGGGGGAACAGCACACAGAAGGTTTATTACTTTCATGTATAGAATGCATGAAGATTAAAAGCCTTTACAACCACTTTATTCAACATTAACCATTTGTAATCCTTATGCTGCTAGTATTAGTAATCAGATAGGAAAGTATATTGTATTTCCTTGTTTAAAACTGTCTTTAACATTTCTTCAGTTGCTTCCTGGTTTCTGGTATTGACATCACTAAAACACACTGGAGGGGCATTAATAAAAAGAGGACAGTCTCACAACAGGAATCAAAATGGATCTTTGAAGTTGACACTTTATACCCTAAAGGACTCAACAGAGAGTTCGACATTAACAGCTTTATAGATAACAGCTAATTCTTTTTGACTGTACATGTAGTGATCACATTACCTTACAGCCAGAATTTTAGTAATCAGAATCTTTTTATACTTTTAGATGATGATTTTACGATTCTGAACCATTCTATTCTATATCATCCATTCTTATTCTATCTGTTTTTATTTATGATATTGCTTTAACAAGTTTGTCCATAATCATATTTTACATAACACACTATTGGATTTTATTGATTCTTATATTTTTAGCTATTCTATTTTATATGCGTCTTTTACAATTTATTATTATAAATTATTCTTATATATAACGCAAATCCTTTTTAACGAGATTTAATTATATATACTATTTTACTTATATGATGCATTCTTATTTTATAGCTATTCTATTCTATATTTAACATTTCATTTTATAAGAATTAATTTTTATCCATATAAGTACAATTGGTTTTATTCGATTTATCCCTCCAATTTTGTTCAATTTAACATTTTTTATGTTCTTTGGTCATCGCAATTTTACCAACTCAATTTTTATTGTATTTACTTTTTTATTTATTTTTATCTTATTGTCCATTTATTTTCTATTACTGCTTTTTATTATTATGTAAAACATTTTTTTGTGTGTTTTTTTACATTCTGTATACTGTTATATTGACCATGATTGCATTTTTACTCATTTTAATCTATTCACGATATTATCTACATTGGTATACACAGGATCATCATTGTTTGTTTTATATTTCGCCATTTTAAACATCTTTTTAATAATTTTATAATAATAATGAAATTCGTGCTATCGTATATGCGCAGGCACACATAATTGGTGGGCCTACATAGTATATACTCTTAAACTAATAATGACATTCTGTCGTTTTTCATATGTATCCAACAGACTAAGATTTAACAATAATGATGGTCCTATGTTTACATATTTTCTCATGATTGTTTTTATTCCTGCCAATGTATCCTATCATGTTACAGAGCTGGCCGGAACTACAGTAACATGGCGCCCTATTGGCGCGTATATAGGAACACTGCTAGCATTAAGGTGTTTTAAAAAACACCGCACTGGCGCAGGAATATTATTAATGCTCTATTCTGCACATCAAATATAAAATAAACCATGTTATATTATCAGTTGACCGGGACTACAACAAAATGGCGCCATGCTAATGCGCATGCGCGAATATTGCCGACATCATGATGCTAAACACATCGTGCATGCGCAAAATAGCTGGAAAGGTGGCGGATGCGCTAATATGCGCGCCAACTACAGGCTATAAATCACAACTATCGAGACGTCTGACTAGCATGAACACTCCCTATGACTACGTGCATTTAGTACGAAATGCGTTAGGGAGAGAGCTGCGAAGTCCAGACATCACGCTGCCGAGTCCCATGCAGGCCAGCGGCCATCTTTTACACATCTCATGGTCAGTTATTTTGTTTTTTGATCATGTCTTATTTTTGGATCAATAAATCATCCTTTTAAACGGTACTACACAATCTTGGCATCCTTTCTTGGGACTCGTGTTGAGTCCACCACCCACAGAGCCACCAGGGAAGGTACCTGAGAGGTGTTATATCAGATGATCCAAAGGGAACTCCAGATGGTCAGAGGTGCCCAGAGGGAAGCCTAAAGATGCTAGACAAGTCCTTAAGATGATTCCATTTGAGACCTTGAGATGGGATATATCTTCTTAATGCATATTTGAATTATGCATCTGGTGAGCGTATAATTTGAATATTTTATCTCCAGAAGACACACAAAGGATCACCATTCAATATATAGACTTTGGCACTTTATTCCGGCACTTATCGGTCACCTATATATGTCTATTATTGTGGTTTATCCATTTGATATAATTCATTTCAATGACTTAATGTTTTTATGCCTATATCCATCCTCCAGTATTTTATCTGAGTTTTTAGCTCTGAACCTTTTGTATTGTATTAGTTGTTGGAGGTTTTTGGTACCTTTTCAGTGTAAAGCGGCTTTGTTCTAGGGCTCAATTTCTCTACTCATATCATTGTTTCTTAACTCAAGATGGCTGCAGGTAGAAATGCTGGGGGGGGGGGGGGTCACAAGGGATTTATCAACAAAATATTACATAGAGACATAGATGGAAAGGTGAGTTTGTTTTGAATATTAAAAATGAATTAAATAGTGTTTTACCGTGAGGTGCTCAGATACAGCTAAGTTCTAATTTTGGGTATCTTATGTTCTGATCTGCTCAGTAAAGTATAGCAGATGGTCATTGCGTGATTCTAAAGCCAATACCTTGTTTTTGGTATTCTTGTTAAAGATACAGGAAGTGACAGAAAATCTTTCACACACAATGGAAAGTCCCCTTTAATTTGCTACAAGAACAAGTGTTCCTATTGGAAGATTTTAGTGGCAACTGTAAAATTTTGGATTTCTTCTCACTTTTTGTCCCAGAAACAATGTCTACAGGGACAGATACAGAGAGTGAATATCCCCAGTGGGAGTAGAGACAGCAAGAGAAACAAGACAGAGGGTCTCATTATTTCAAATTCTATCTAAAAATGAAAAAAAATGTTTAGGCTGTAGATACACATTCATTTTATAGATTCTACAGAAACATTTACTAACACTATACTTTTCACTTCATTCAATCATGTGGCAGATTGATACAGAGCAAGTATACATATAAAAGAAGAGAGTGAATATTTACCTTTCTTGTTTTCAACACTGCCAGAATGCCACACCATTCACATGAATTCCTTCACCAAAGTCTGCTGTCAAGCCATCTCTTCGGGAGTGTTGATGAAATTGGTCCCTCCAGTGCACAGCGGTTCCTCCTGCAGACCTCCACATCACTGGTGTGTCCTGTGGTAATATAAAGATGAGCAGGAGGGACCCCAAAGCAAGAAACAATGTACATTGCATGTTGCATTGGCATAGCTTCCTTCTGAGTGGCTCTCTGTGGCTCCCAGATCTCTAGTTTAGGTTGAGAGATCACTTCAACACAGGCTGAGAAGCTCTACAGGTCAAGGCTTCTGGAGCTCTCCCACCTTTCCAGAAACTGCTGGAATGTTCTGGAAGGGGGGTAGAGGAGGCCCAGATTTTCATGTTTAAGGGAACCTGGCAAATCCCCAGGTAGGAGGCCTGGAATAGTGGCTAAGAGCAACCTTAAATGTAGCAGAGCCTGTGCAGCAGGGGAGTCAGGTGGTAGCTGGACTGATAGAAGGTGCTGGAGCCTGGGAGGGGGGGCCAGGGAGGGGGGTCTACCTACAGGCTAATGCTGGATGGAAGGATCTCCACTGTACCACTTTCTCCTAGGGAGAACATTCTGTCAGCAGCGAAGGAGTCAGCCCAGCATAAGGCCTGAAAGCAGCTGCAACCAACTAAGCTACTGGACAGGACAGTGTGAGTATGCCTACACCTCCTGAACCAGAGAAGGAAGAGGGCATTCAGGTGCAATACCCAACTAGTTCTCATCCATGACAAAGAGGACAAGGGTGCTTTTTAAAGAGACAGTTGCTAGTTTTTGGTCCACATTTTTGTTCAGTGTACAGTGTTTGCTAAGATGTTGTCCTTGCGTTTTACAGTTCCTTGGGCATCAGATATACTGTACCTCTAGATCCCATCCAAGTTGTTAAACACTAATAAAAAGAACAAAACCAAGCTGAAGGACTGTTTTACTGACTCTGCGTTTGAAAGTGTGAAAAATGCATGTTGCCCAGCTGTGCAGAGTTTGGGGGACCCAGTAAATTTCAGCAGCTCTTAAGAGCGTGAGCGCTACATATAAAAGTATTGTAGTAACATAGGTAGGTAACGGAGCTGACAATGGAGTTTGCTGCAACACAAACAGCCTGTGAAAGGGTCTGTAATTTTGTTTACAATAAGCCTGTTTTTCATGAAGGTAACAGAGATTTGGCTTTGAGTTTGTGAAATACATGTTCAAATGCAAAAATATTTTAATAAAGTTTATATGAACAGTAGAGCTCACTGAATAAATGCAGACAAATTTGCACATGGGCAAAGTGGCACTGATTATGTCTGTAAATCATTGCTATTTTAACCACTATCCATCCGCCTTATAGCAGATATACTGCTACAGGGCGGCATGGGTGTGCACAATCACAGATATATACGTGATTTTGTACCTCCGGTTAGGGGGCGCGCATGATCAGTGTATTGGTGTCTCTGGGGATGTCAGGGACACCAAGTCAGAATGCCCACCGCAGTCCTGCTATAAGTTGCTGATTGCTGCCATTACTAGTAAAACGTTTTAAAAATTTAAAAATCCCAGTGTATATATACCGCCATTTGTAAACGCTATAACATTGACATAAACCAATTAATTCACATGTATTGGGATTTTTTTTACCAAAGATATGTAGCAGAATACATTTTGGTCTAAATTTACGACAAAATTTGATTTTTTACATTTTTTCACTGGACATGTTTAATAGCAAAAAGTCAAAAATATTGTTTTACTCTCAAAATTGCCGGTCTTTTTTTATAGCACAAACAATAAAAACCACACAAGCGACCAAATACCACCGAAAGAAATTCATGGGAAAAAAATGGCCTGGTCAGGAAAGGGGGTAAATCCTCTGGAGAGCAAGTGGTTGCAAGCCAGCAATGGAACCATAATAAATAAAACCAAAATAAATAAAATGTAAACACCTTATCCTATATCACTTGAGCATAGTATCACATGGTTCTTTTACACTACTTTGCAATAAAATCCATGGGTATTTTTGATCAGGAGGCAGATGGGTTACCAGTTAAAGTTTTATTAAAGCATAACTAAAGGCAAAACTTTTTTTTTTAAGTTTTGGATAGAGTGGAGATGGTTTACTATGCCTGTAAGATTTTATTGCTGCCTGTGTCACCTTCTGTTTGTCCTGTTTAGCATTATCATTGAAAGTGAAAGTAAAAGAAAATCCCAAATTTTCCAAAATATATTCCTAAAGTAAGAGGGAAAATCTTCCAATGGGGACACGGTGTCAACAAGGAATTCCTTTCATTAGCAGAGATCTCCTCTCACTTTCTGTTTGGCTATGGGACAGGAAGTGAAGGGAAATATCTGCAATGGGACAGGTGGCGAAAAAAAAAAATCTTTCAGGAGTTATAACCCTCCCTTATGCCTAGTACATATGATGAGACTATCGGATGAATGATCATCCTTTTTTTTTGCATGTTAGTCTCCAAATCAAAAATGAAGAGGTTACTTAACTTACAAAAATTCACTTACAAGAATTTTCAGAAGTAATGTCATGTATTGTATTGTATTTTCGGACGACTACTGTACTGACTAAACAAAAATCATACTCTTCTGGTATCCTATGAGAAAGATTTTGGCGCTTGTCCCTTCGGTTATTGTTGCGTGAACTGTTGTGATTGGCTCTCGAAAGCTGTATACAGTACTAAGGATCACATATTATCGTATTATCGCTTCTTGTCCAAACATTTTCACACAATTTTCTTATCGTGTGATTGGGCCTTAACTGTACCCAAAATTTAAAAAAAAAGTTTGCCTAAAGTTCTACTTTAAGTATTTTGTTGATATCTAATAACAAAGAATATCAAGTGAATGTACTGTATAATGTTTTATAGTCTTCTTTCTTTCTTTGGACTAAAAAATTGCAATGTTTGTATACATCACTTGCAGCCAACAAGCTGTTACAAATCTTTTATTTAATTTTTATTCGCAAAAAATATTTGATACAAATAATTTATGAATATATGTAAAACATATTCATGGAAAGTTAATAATTAGCCCTCTCAAACTATTTCATTTTTTTTTTTAGTAAATTTGTCATGATAGAATGTGGCTGCCGATTATTTTTAAAAATGATCCCTTTTTAAAATACTAGTTGTTTGGCTCTCACTTTAAAGGAGGAGTATAGCCAAAGCTCTTTTGGCTGTACTTCTCATGTGGATCACAGGAGTACAGTTTGTTCTGCACTCCTATGACCCATTTTCAGCTGACAACAGGCTGAAGCCCATTGTTAGCTGACATCACTCAGCTGGTCAAGGGCGGGGAAAAATCCTGACTTTAAAGTCGGTATCCACCCCAGAGTCTGAAACGGCACCTGGCTCAGCCTCTTAATGAGGCGCTAAGAGCCTGAGCCAGCCGCTCTCTCTCCTCCACGGCCCAGCACTCCAGTGAGTACGGGGTTGAGGAGGAGGACAAAGCAGAGAGCGGTGACTGACAGTCACCGCTCTCTACTCAGAGTGGTTGTGAGAATTCAGCGATCAGCGGTCATGTGCTTGCTGAGTTCTCACCCTTAAAGCCGGCGGGGGACAGATGCAGCATCGGACCAATGCTGCAACCACCTAAGTATAATTTGGAAATTAAAGGAATTCCCATATTGCTGTTATTATTATTATACAGGATTTATATAGTGCCATCAGTTTACGCAGCATTTTACAACATAAGGGCACACAGTACAATTACAATACAAATTAGTACAGGGGGAATCAGAGGGCCCTGCTTGTTAGATCTTACAATCTAAGAGGGAGGCATATTTCTCTTTTAACCCTCTTGCTTCAATACTTTAGGTAACTGAATATATTATGCTCATAAGAACATTTTTCTCAAATTCCAGATCTTCATGTGTTCAAGGTCAATGATGACTTAGACAATTTTGAAGGTAGAGGGTCTGCATAATAGCTAGGCAACTAGTATTTTTACAAGGAGGTAATTTATGGCAGTACTCATACATTCTCATGACCAGGTCACTTTAAACAAATGTAGGTGTTTTATATTTATAGCTTAAGTTGTCTAGACTTTTAAGCTCCAGTCTCTTAGAGGAACACTCTTTTTGAATATGTACATATCTCTTCTACCAATACAAACAGCATATATTTTAATAAGGAAATTAAACAGGCAAGCAGCTAATGTGCGCTAAGGAGAAAATGTCAGCTGATCTTAAGTAATAAATATGTATGAAAGGTTTCCCTGCAATGTATTAATTAAATAGACATTGCATTTATGAGTATAGCGCTGTATTATAAGATTACCTGTGCAAACTGCGGATTTCTTGTTTTTCCTCTTTAATCCCTTGGATGCTTGTTTTATAGTGTCAGGAGAATATAAGGACGCATACATATAGTCTTGTTTTATATGAATGGTATTAAGAAAAGGAGGCTTTGGAGATTAAATACAAGTGTTGTTAAAAACAAAAAGTTCACCACCGTAGCAAGTAGTGCTTGGCAAGCTGTTTCAGAAATTATGCATTTACCTTTGCAAGCATATGCTCTATATTGTCTTCCAAGATGCATGTTTTTAAATATGCTGTATGAAAACAAACATTTTCTTAAAGTATCAAAGGCAAAACGTTTTTTTAGCCTAAAGCCAGCCATACATGGGTCGAATTCCGAAGGAATTTTCTTTTGAAAATCTTTTCTAAGAATTATATATAATAGAGAGATGGGGTGACCCTCAGATGATAAGAGGTCACACCCGATAGGTAAGAAAGTGCCACGTCCCAATATAGATTATTTATAGAAGAAAATGTGAAAATTGACTTTTTAGGCAAAGAAGCTCAGTACACAAGAGAGTAAAATCAATGTTCCTTTATTCAACATCATATCTAAAAAGTATCTGATAAGATATTATTGTACAATTCACCCACAGTGAATATCCCAATACCCACCGAACAGTCGTAATGATGGCAATCAATGGTTACAGTGTAGAGAATACCAACAGAATAATCCTGTAGAGGGGTAAGGGACATTCAGATAATGTAGGTAATGCCCGACATGTTTCGCGACGACAGTTGCTTCCTCAGGGGCTAGCAATATCTAAAAAAAATACATATACTTAGACAACAGGGATACATATCAAAATAACAACGCAATATAATATCATTATAAAATAACCCAATATGCACAGGGCAATAGTGGACTCCCTGGGACACAAGGCAGGGAGTCAAGGCAGTCAAGGCAGGGAGAAAGTACTGCAGAGGTCAGGTATTTTTCTAAGAATTTTTGTTTGAATTCTGCACCATTAGTGGGTCACAGAAACAGACGATTTTCGAATTTGAGTGATCGGGCATGTTGGAAATGTTCTGAAAAACGAACGAATTATGAATCAATGATGGGAGAATCGTGTGGGAAATATAAATGAAAGAAATGAGAATGAGCTGTGACCTGGAAAGAAAACAAAATTCTTGGCCATGAAAATTCTTTTCTGTAGCAACATGAGGTGAAATTGAAGGCTTGGTTCGTTGAATTTCGAAGTCAATGGTGGCACCATTGCATTACAAAACGCACAAAATTTCCGAATTTATAAAGAAAATTAATTTGGAAGTCGGCCCAGGTATGACCTGCATTAGATAGAGAAGATGGGTATTAAAACACCTGTCAGTTTTTTTATATTGTGCTTTCTTTGTCCCCAAATAGGGTGATTCATCCTCTCTATTTGTCCTGTTTACCATTATCACTGAAAGTGAAAGAAAACCCCAAATTTTGAGCTGTCACTAGAATTGTAATAGAAAGGAAATCTTCCATTGGGGATACTAATTTGGTGACCCTGGTGACAACCAAGGATTTCCCTCATTTGGCAGGGGTTACCTTTCACTTCCCATTATGCCTGTGGAACTGAAGGTGAAGAGAAATATCCACAATGAAACACAGATGGCAAAAAAAGACAGGGATTATAACCCTCCCTTACTCTAATCAAAATTTAAAAACAAAGCTTTGCCTTCAGTTCTACTTTAAAATCAAATGTACTTTAAATAAACCATGGCATAAATATCAACTGGGAAATTAATAACATATGCTTAAAGAGTAAATTCACCCAAAAGTGATGCCAGTTTTGTGTGGTTACTTGTGGTTTTAGGCAGCAAATAGGTTTCTTAAAACTTAGGACTCTGGTGTGAAGATATTACTAATCGATAGTCCGCATCATGGACAGTTCTAGTGTAAAAAAGTCCTACGTTTTACTAATACATAAGGCTAAAAACACAACCCTGTAGGAAAAGATGACGTTTCAACCCTAGGACAGAGCTACCTACTGGATTCTGTCAGGTTCCAATAAATGCATACCACAAAGAGAATCACAGATGACATTAATTAGACATAATTACCTCAAAAAAGAGCAGAAAAGCAAGTGAGCAAACAAAAAAAAATACCTAAAATGAAAAACAAACAATAACTACTATTTAAAAGCATAAAATACAGTTGTTACACTAACCATAGGCTCAGAGCAGCAAAATCAAAAATCCAGATAAAGAATCATATCCCAATAGTAAATAAGTCTGCTGGGTATTCTAGTTTGAAGCCAGAAGATCCACGACGCTTCATGTTCTAACAGGAGGCAGTGTATATTTCCTCCCCTTCTATGTGCTGTCACTCTCTCTCTGCCATGGTGCCATGGAAAGAAAAATGTGCCATATTCCCATCATGTATATCTCTAAAATGCTTAGAAGCATTTTATAACTCTTTTCTCATGGGATTAGCTCCATCACAATAATGTTCCCAATGCTAATGCAAAGGGGCCTGATAATACACTCAATATATTAAATAAAACACACTACACACCCAACTACATACACAACAGTAGTACCGATGCAATTAGTAAATTATTTGATCGGAAACCTCTCACCTGCTTGCCAGACACAATCTCTTTGCTCCTCTTATGCATTTTTTTTTTTACTAATCAGGGTTGCTTTATTGAAGGTATAAAAGTAGTACATGCCATTGCAGAAAAACAATGTGACATGGTAAAATACAATGATCAAGTAATACAGGGTCCAACAACAAAAGCAGCATTGCTACAGGGATAAGTTGTGGGAAAGTAAAAAAATAATCCTGACTAACTCAGCGAGTAAGGGGTAATCAAATTCAAATTTATAGCCATAAGTCCATCTAAAAAAGAAAGGAAAGGGACAAGGGAAACAAGGGGCAAGGGTATACATACAAAATACTGGGTGACAAACATAACCCGACTCTGGAATACCACCACAGCCCCTTCCTTTCAATCGCCAATCTCAGATCTTAACTTCCAATGCGAAATGGAAAAAAGACTGGCCACTAATAACTCCACCCAACATAAGTTTCATTCTCTATGGTCCAACTGGTTACAAAATCCTAACTGCTCCGTAAAACCCTGATACTTTACAACAATCGCACAAACTATCCACATCAGACTGGTACCTCTCCCTCATCCTCACACAACCTATCCTCTCCCCCCTCCACTTCCCCCCCCCCCCTATTACTCTCCCCCCTGTTTAATCTTCCTCAATACCTACTACACCTCCCTACGGTTTAGTCCACCCCAAGCATACCTCTGATGTTTATGCCGCAACTATAGCTCTGACCCCAGCCAAAAGGTGGGGTAACTGTCTAATGAAGCTGTATTGTATGCATACATTCTAAACTGAACCAACTGTTTATCTTTGTTAAAAAAATTTCTTGAAAACCTTCAATAAAAATTATTGAAATTAAAAATACTGGGTGAGTGAAAACAGAAGCCACAAGTCTCCACACCTCTAGGACTCAAAAACAAAAAAATATCTGCAAGACATGGCTACCTAAGGGGACATCAATGGGAACCAGACCCTATCATATTTCCAGGGGCAGCAATGGTTAATGTAGGTCAGTTTATAGAATGGCAAGGCAGTGCTGGTCATGGCCTCCCAGGACTACACAGTAGGGAAAGTAGTAGAGGTCCATTTACACATAATTTCTTTCTTAACATAATACACCCAATATGGAATTAATAATTTAGTATAGTGAGGTTTCTGGGCATCCTCATGAACCCCCAATAAGGACACTGGAAGGGACATTTGCAGCTTATGATTGATAAGACATCAGTCCAGTAAGCAGTGACCTTTGGACAGTACCAGAACATGTGAAGGTAAGAGCCTGGATATATTAGACAGAGTGGGCAAACTGGGTCATGGTTTGGGTAGATTCTAATGTATCCCAGAGGAGTGTAATAGAGTCTGTGTAAGAATTTTGTCTGGAACAATTTTTTTTTTTGGAGAAAATAACCAGTGCTCAAGGCATTCCTCTTAGTCTTCCCTGTCAAAGGATGGGATATTACCCTTCCCCTCTTATGCATTTTACAGTACCTGCCTATTCCCTCCTAGATTGTAAGCTCGAAAGAGCAGGGCCCTTGATCCCCTCATGTTTTGCATTGTATTGGTATTGTTCTGTCACATGTTCTGTCCCCCTTTGTAATGTACAGCACTGAGCGAACCATTGGCGCTTTATACTGTATAATACTGTATAATAATAATAATAATTGCCATCTCACAGGGATATGAGCAAGTTGTAGATAGCCAGGTTTCACACATTCTGTTGTAAGTTGTAAAAAGACTAGGAGACAACAAAGAACCTAAAGTGGAAGTGCACTGACTAGAAAAGTGGAACTCATCTTGCAAAACATCATACAGTTGTTTTATCAGAACAAAGAATTGTTAAATTCCGTTCTATAATTCAAACAATATCTCAATATCTCTCTGAATATTTGAATATGATGTTTTGCAAGATGGGTGCCACTTTTATAGTCAATGGGCTCCCATTTTAGGTTCTCTGCTGCCTTTTAAAAGTTTACTATCTAATGCGGTTTAGGTCACAAGATGAAACTTCATAGGAACTAACCATATTAACTAATACAAATCATTAGGGTGGCCTACAGTATTAGAGGCAGAGATGTGTGATTTCGTATAGTTACAAATTGAAACTTGGTAAAAACTTTTGTTATTTGGAGATTCAGACGTATCCGAAATTCCAAATCACAATGGTGACAATTAGAGATGAGCGAATTTCTCAAAAATTCGATTCGGCTGATTCGGCGAATTCCAGTGTGAAATTCGATTCGATGCGAATTTCTTCGCTACGAAGATGACTTATAAAAAGGGTTTCTAGGCTTCAGAGAGCCTTTAAATTAGTGCAGAACACTGTACCTTTAATTTAAATGCCCTTGGAGATGAGGAAAGAGAAGGAGAAGGAGAAGGAGAAGGAGAAGGATGAGAAGAAGGAGAAGGATGAGAAGAAGGAGAAGGATGAGAAGAAGGAGAAGGAGAAGGATGAGAAGAAGGAGAAGGAGAAGGATGAGAAGAAGGAGAAGGAGAAGGATGAGAAGAAGGAGAAGGAGAAGGATGAGAAGAAGGAGAAGGATGAGAAGAAAGAGAAGGATGAGAAGGAGAAGGATGAGAAGAAGGAGAAGGAGAAGGATGAGAAGAAGGAGAAGGAGAAGGATGAGAAGAAGGAGAAGGATGAGAAGAAGGATGAGAAGAAGGAGAAGGATGAGAAGAAGGAGAAGGATGAGAAGAAGGATGAGAAGAAGGATGAGAAGAAGGAGAAGGATGAGAAGAAGGAGAAGGAGAAGGATGAGAAGAAGGAGAAGGATGAGAAGAAGGAGAAGGATGAGAAGAAGGAGAAGGAGAAGGATGAGAAGAAGGAGAAGGATGAGAAGGATGAGAAGAAGGATGAGAAGAAGGAGAAGGATGAGAAGAAGGAGAAGGATGAGAAGAAGGAGAAGGATGAGAAGAAGGAGAAGGATGAGAAGAAGGATGAGAAGAAGGAGAAGGATGAGAAGAAGGAGAAGGATGAGAAGGAGAAGGATGAGAAGACGGAGAAGGAGAAGGAGAAGCAGAAGGAGAAGGATGAGAAGAAGGAAAAGGAGAAGGATGAGAAGATGGAGAAGGAGAAGGATGAGAAGAAGGAGAAGGAGAAGGATGAGAAGAAGGAGAAGGAGAAGGATGAGAAGAAGGAGAAGGATGAGAAGAAGGATGAGAAGAAGGAGAAGGAGAAGGATGAGAAGAAGGAGAAGGAGAAGGATGAGAAGAAGGAGAAGGAGAAGGATGAGGAGAAGGAGAAGGATGAGAAGAAGGAGAAGGATGAGAAGAAGGAGAAGGAGAAGGATGAGAAGAAGGAGAAGGAGAAGGATGAGGAGAAGGAGAAGGATGAGAAGAAGGAGAAGGATGAGAAGAAGGAGAAGGAGAAGGATGAGAAGAAGGAGAAGGATGAGAAGAAGGAGAAGGAGAAGGATGAGAAGATGGAGAAGGAGAAGGATGAGAAGAAGGAGAAGGAGAAGGATGAGAAGAAGGAGAAGGAGAAGGATGAGGAGAAGGAGAAGGATGAGAAGAAGGAGAAGGATGAGAAGAAGGAGAAGGATGAGAAGAAGGAGAAGGATGAGAAGAAGGAGAAGGAGAAGGATGAGAAGAAGGAGAAGGATGAGAAGAAGGAGAAGGAGAAGGAGAAGCAGAAGGAGAAGGATGAGAAGAAGGAAAAGGAGAAGGATGAGAAGATGGAGAAGGAGAAGGATGAGAAGAAGGAGAAGGATGAGAAGATGGAGAAGGAGAAGGATGAGAAGAAGGAGAAGGAGAAGGATGAGAAGAAGGAGAAGGAGAAGGATGAGAAGAAGGAGAAGGATGAGAAGAAGGATGAGAAGAAGGAGAAGGAGAAGGATGAGAAGAAGGAGAAGGATGAGAAGAAGGAGAAGGAGAAGGATGAGGAGAAGGAGAAGGATGAGAAGAAGGAGAAGGATGAGAAGAAGGAGAAGGAGAAGGATGAGGAGAAGGAGAAGGATGAGAAGAAGGAGAAGGATGAGAAGAAGGAGAAGGAGAAGGATGAGAAGAAGGAGAAGGATGAGAAGAAGGAGAAGGAGAAGGATGAGAAGATGGAGAAGGAGAAGGATGAGAAGAAGGAGAAGGAGAAGGATGAGAAGAAGGAGAAGGAGAAGGATGAGAAGAAGGAGAAGGATGAGGAGAAGGAGAAGGATGAGAAGAAGGAGAAGGATGAGAAGAAGGAGAAGGATGAGAAGAAGGAGAAGGATGAGAAGAAGGAGAAGGAGAAGGATGAGAAGAAGGAGAAGGATGAGAAGAAGGAGAAGGAGAAGGAGAAGCAGAATGAGAAGGATGAGAAGAAGGAAAAGGAGAAGGATGAGAAGATGGAGAAGGAGAAGGATGAGAAGAAGGAGAAGGAGAAGGATGAGAAGAAGGAGAAGGAGAAGGATGAGAAGATGGAGAAGGAGAAGGATGAGAAGAAGGAGAAGGAGAAGGATGAGAAGAAGGAGAAGGAGAAGGATGAGAAGAAGGAGAAGGAGAAGGATGAGAAGAAGGAGAAGGAGAAGGATGAGAAGAAGGAGAAGGAGAAGGATGAGAAGAAGGAGAAGGATGAGAAGAAGGAGAAGGAGAAGGATGAGAAGAAGGAGAAGGAGAAGGATGAGAAGAAGGAGAAGGATGAGAAGAAGGAGAAGGATGAGAAGAAGGATGAGAAGAAGGATGAGAAGAAGGATGAGAAGAAGGAGAAGGATGAGAAGAAGGACAGTTCTGTGACAGTTTCTCTCTATTTATGACAGTTCTGGGACATTCACTCCATACAGCTGTTTCAACCGCTGTATGGAGGGAATGTCATGGAACTGTCAGAAATAGACTATTAATGACAGTTCTGGGACTGTCCTTCCATGCAGCGGTTGAAACATTGTATGTATTTGTTTCCATAAATGGATCCATTTATGGAAACAAATACATACAATGTTTCAACCGCTGTATGGAAGGACAGTCCCAGAACTGTCATTAATAGTCTATTTCTGACAGTTCTATGACATTCCCTCCATACAGCGGTTGAAACAGCTGTATGGAGTGAATGTCCCAGAACTGTCAGAAATAGACTATTTATGACAGTTCTGGGACTGTCCTTCCATACAGCGGTTGAAACATTGTATGTATTTGTTTCCATAAATGGATCCATTTATGGAAACAAATACATACAATGTTTCAACCGCTGTATGGAAGGACAGTCCCAGAACTGTCATTAATAGTCTATTTCTGACAGTTCCATGACATTCCCTGCATACAGCGGTTGAAACAGCTGTATGGAGTGATTGTCCCAGAACTGTCAGAAATAGTCTATTTCTGACAGTTCTGGGACATTCACTCCATACAGCTGTTTCAACCGCTGTATGGAGGGAATGTCATGTAACTGTCAGAGTCCCAGAACTGTCATTAATAGTCTATTTCTGACAGTTCCATGACATTCCCTCCATACAGCGGTTGAAACAGCTGTATGGAGTGAATGTCCCAGAACTGTCAGAAATAGACTATTTATGACAGTTCTGGGACATTCACTCCATACAGCGGTTGAAACATTGTATCTATTTTTTTCCATAAATGACATTCTGCAGATACACTTAGAGGAGCGCTGCAGATACACTTTTTGCCGGCTTGGAATTATTCTTATTTTCATCCTACTTCTTCTTTTTCTTCTTATGAGGATGAGGATGAAGAAGAAGAAGTAGGATGAAAATAAGATTAATTCCAAGCCGGCAAAAAGTGTATCTGCAGCGCTCCTCTAAGTGTATTTGCAGAATGTCATTTATGGAAAAAAATAGATACAATGTTTCAACCGCTGTATGGAGTGAATGTCCCAGAACTGCCATAAATAGTCTATTTCTGACAGTTCTGGGACATTCACTCCATACAGCTGTTTCAACCGCTGTATGGAGGGAATGTCATAGAACTGTCAGAAATAGACTATTAATGACAGTTCTGGGACTGTCCTTCCATACAGCGGTTGAAACATTGTATCTATTTGTTTCCATAAATGGATGTATGGAAGGACAGTCCCAGAACTGTCATTAATAGTCTATTTCTGACAGTTCCATGACATTCCCTCCATACAGCGGTTGAAACAGCTGTATGGAGTGAATGTCCCAGAACTGTCAGAAATAGACTATTTCTGACAGTTCTGGGACTGTCCTTCCATACAGCGGTTGAAACATTGTATGTATTTGTTTCCATAAATGGATCCATTTATGGAAACAAATACATACAATGTTTCAACCGCTGTATGGAAGGACAGTCCCAGAACTGTCATTAATAGTCTATTTCTGACAGTTCCATGACATTCCCTCCATACAGCGGTTGAAACAGCTGTATGGAGTGATTGTCCCAGATCCATTTATGGAAACAAATACATACAATGTTTCAACCGCTGTATGGAAGGACAGTCCCAGAACTGTCATTAATAGTCTATTTCTGACAGTTCTATGACATTCCCTCCATACAGCGGTTGAAACAGCTGTATGGAGTGAATGTCCCAGAACTGTCAGAAATAGACTATTTATGACAGTTCTGGGACTGTCCTTCCATACAGCGGTTGAAACATTGTATCTATTTTTTTCCATAAATGACATTCTGCAAATACACTTAGAGGAGCGCTGCAGATAGACTTTTTGCCGGCTTGGAATTAATCTTATTTTCATCCTACTTCTTCTTCTTCATCCTCATCCTCATAAGAAGAAAAAGAAGAAGTAGGATGAAAATAAGAATAATTCCAAGCCGGCAAAAAGTGTATCTGCAGCGCTCCTCTAAGTGTATCTGCAGAATGTCATTTATGGAAAAAAATAGATACAATGTTTCAACCGCTGTATGGAGTGAATGTCCCAGAACTGTCATAAATAGTCTATTTCTGACAGTTCTGGGACATTCACTCCATACAGCTGTTTCAACCGCTGTATGGAGGGAATGTCATAGAACTGTCAGAAATAGACTATTAATGACAGTTCTGGGACTGTCCTTCCATACAGCGGTTGAAACATTGTATGTATTTGTTTCCATAAATGGATCCATTTATGGAAACAAATACATACAATGTTTCAACCGCTGTATGGAAGGACAGTCCCAGAACTGTCATTAATAGTCTATTTCTGACAGTTCTATGACATTCCCTCCATACAGCGGTTGAAACAGCTGTATGGAGTGAATGTCCCAGAACTGTCAGAAATAGACTATTTATGACAGTTCTGGGACTGTCCTTCCATACAGCGGTTGAAACATTGTATCTATTTTTTTCCATAAATGACATTCTGCAAATACACTTAGAGGAGCGCTGCAGATAGACTTTTTGCCGGCTTGGAATTAATCTTATTTTCATCCTACTTCTTCTTCTTCATCCTCATCCTCATAAGAAGAAAAAGAAGAAGTAGGATGAAAATAAGAATAATTCCAAGCCGGCAAAAAGTGTATCTGCAGCGCTCCTCTAAGTGTATCTGCAGAATGTCATTTATGGAAAAAAATAGATACAATGTTTCAACCGCTGTATGGAGTGAATGTCCCAGAACTGTCATAAATAGTCTATTTCTGACAGTTCTGGGACATTCACTCCATACAGCTGTTTCAACCGCTGTATGGAGGGAATGTCATAGAACTGTCAGAAATAGACTATTAATGACAGTTCTGGGACTGTCCTTCCATACAGCGGTTGAAACATTGTATCTATTTGTTTCAATAAATGGATCCATTTATGGAAACAAATAGATACAATGTTTCAACCGCTGTATGGAAGGACAGTCCCAGAACTGTCATTAATAGTCTATTTCTGACAGTTCTATGACATTCCCTCCATACAGCGGTTGAAACAGCTGTATGGAGTGAATGTCCCAGAACTGTCAGAAATAGACTATTTATGACAGTTCTGGGACATTCCCTCCATACAGCGGTTTCCGGCAAAAAGTGTATGTGCAGAGTTCCTCTATTCTGCAGATACACTTAGAGGAGCTCTGCAGATACACTTAGAGGAGCTCTGCACATACACTTTTTGCCGGCTTGGAATTATTCTTATTTTCATCCTACTTCTTCTTCTTCTTCATCCTCATCCTCATCCTCTTCTTCTTCTTCTGAGGATGAGGATGAGGATGAAGAAGAAGAAGAAGAAGAAGAAGTAGGATGAAAATAAGATTAATTCCAAGCCGGCAAAAAGTGTATGTGCAGAGCTCCTCTAAGTGTATCTGCAGAGCTCCTCTAAGTGTATCTGCAGAATAGAGGAACTCTGCACATACACTTTTTGCCGGCTTGCAATTATTCTTATTTTCATCCTACTTCTTCTTCTTCTTCTTCATCCTCTTCTTCTTCTTCTGAGGATGAGGATAAAGAAGAAGAAGAAGAAGAAGAAGTAGGATGAAAATAAGATTAATTCCAAACATGCAAAAAGTGTATGTGCAGAGCTCCTCTAAGTGTATCTGCAGAATAGAGGAACTCTGCACATACACTTTTTGCCGGTTTGGAATTATTCTTATTTTCATCCTACTGCTTCTTCTTCTTCTTCATCCTCATCCTCAGAAGAAGAGGATGAGGATGAGGATGAAGAAGAAGAAGAAGAAGAAGAAGAAGAAGTAGGATGAAAAGAAGAATAATTCCAAGCCGGCAAAAAGTGTATGTGCAGAGTTCCTCTATTTCTGACAGTTCTCTCACAGCTTCTTCACATGTACAGCGGTTGAAACATCTGTATCCTAAATGGAAACTAATAGATACAAATTGTATCTATTAGTTTCCATTTAGGATACAGATGTTTCAACCGCTGTACATGTGAAGAAGCTGTGAGAGAACTGTCAGAAATAGAGGAACTCTGCACATACACTTTTTGCCGGCTTGGAATTATTCTTCTTTTCATCCTGCTTCTTCTTCTTCTTCTTCATCCTCATCCTCATCCTCTTCTTCTGAGGATGAAGATGAAGAAGAAGAAGAAGTAGGATGAAAAGAAGAATAATTCCAAGCCGGCAAAAAGTGTATGTGCAGAGTTCCTCTATTTCTGACAGTTCTCTCACAGCTTCTTCACATGAACAGTGGTTGAAACATCTGTATCCTAAATGTAAACTAATAGATACAATGTTTCAACCGCTAAACATGTGTTCCTTCTGTCAGAGAACTGTCAGAAATAGCGGAGCTCACTGCAGGGACACTTTTGCCGGCTGATCGGGAAATGTTCGATTCGCGCACCCGAAGTAGGCAAAATTTCGGTTTCGCCGCGAATCGAATATTTCCTGAAATTCGACTCGAATTCCGGTTAGCCTGGTTCGATTCGCTCATCTCTAGTGACAATTCAACAAATCTGAAATAAATTATAATGAAACAAATCATCCGAATTTGAATTAAAAAATGAATGTGAATTTGAATTTGAAATTGAAACATATTGCAAAAAAACCCCAGTAAGGTATAAAAGTAAAATGTGATGATGATTTCTGTCTAGACTGCTGTATAGATTAGAATATACAACAATAGAAGAGAGTATAAAAGACTAGAATAAAATAAAGCATAATAGAATATAAAGAATAGGATAGAATATAATAGAATAGAATAAAACAGAATATAATTGGAAGTAAACAATCAGAATAGAATTTAAAAAAAATAACATAGAAAATAAAAGAATAGATAAGTATAGAACAGAGTAGAATCGAAAACACAGAACAGAATAAATATACTGTAGCAGTCTTCCAAAATTTGTATTTTTAAATTTGAATATTTTGAATGTTGAAATTCTAATTTCGAATCGATTTGAAAATAACAAATATACAAAACAAATCCAAATATACAAAACTAATTCTGAAAATGAATCATTTTAACATAATGAATATGACTAAACAAAATAATTAACTTAACAAACAAATCTGAAACGAAATGAAACCTATTTTTTCGGCGTACACATCTCTAATTGAAAGAAATGCACTAAAAACTACATTTGTGTAAGGTCAATCCATCTGTTCAATTTCTTTTTATTTAAAAATGACAACAATGTTTCACAGATAATTTTTTTTCAAAATGTTTTGTTAAATTCTTTTTATACTTCATCAGGAGTCCGATAGAGGCATTCAGTTTGTATATGTACCTAAAATTGTTATTGTAATACCAAATTATACAGCACATTTTCAATCAACCGTATACAGGTATGATATTTTAATAATCAAATGTGTCATCCTAATTCTACCATTATTACAATTCAGTAAATTGGTAATTGCAGAGGCAAGGACCATGAAAACCACCATCAGATTTTGGGGGAGATTTTCCTTCACTTCCTGTCCCATAGCCAAAACAGGAAGTGGGAGAAAATCCCTCCCAAGTGAGGGAAATCCCTGTGTCACCAGAACTAGTGTCCTCATTGGAAAATTAAAGTAAATCCCAAATTTGGGGCTGTTAAAATACCTTTTAACTGATATTTTCTTTGTGTCCTTCATTGATAAAGTTTGGTTTTATGAATAGTTTGCTGTACATTGTCTGCCTAGTAGTGATGCTCAGTGATTGTCTTTTGCTGTTTCTCTCTGATCAGTCAGCTCAGACCTATTAAATACAGTATGTGGCTTAACTTGTATATTACCTTATCACAACAGTAGTGTAGCACTGGCAACTGTACTATCTGATATAAATATAGCCACCAGGTATAAAAATATAATGCTATATATGGAACACAATAGCTAAAATATAGAAAAGCATGTAAAATGCAGAGGTATCATTACAAATAATTTTTATCAAAATATTCAAATTTAAAAAATAATGCAACAAACGATATAACTATACCTTTTATTGACACTATTATGTTCTATTAATTTATGCCAAGAGCCTGTTCACACATGTGGTACTCTCTAAAGAGCAATCTGCATTTAGATTGCTCTTCCAACAGCCTGTGACAGGCTGTCAGGAGGTGTCTTGCCACCTCCTCACTGCCTGATTTAATCTTGTAAGTGCTGCACTATTGTGCCATAGTCAGTTGCAGCGTGGCCCCCAAAGGCTTCCATGGGTCGAGTTTGACAGTGGTAACACTTGCTTAGTGAAACATGCTGTTGAATTTTTGCCACGTCTGTGAAGCACAGCATCGCATCGCAGCCACAGTCTGAGCAGCTGCATGTTTGTGTTCAGGTAGGCAGTTAGGGGTGGTAAAATCACATCTCAATCGTTTGGTTTTACTGCCCCCCCTGGGGGCATGTGTGAACAAGCCCCAAGGGTACGTTCACACCAGCTGTATACTTAGACAATTTGTTTTAACATATAGATGATGTCTGCGGTGTAGTAGAGATGATGTGCCACACGTTTCACAATGCAAAGCTCTGTTTACCTTTTTTTGTTTATTTTTCTAACTTTATTGGCTGTGTACACAGTGTACACTCCAATCAGTTCTCTGCACAGCAGCAAGATGCCCTGTGCTTCAGTGCAGAGACTTGCGATGCCAATCAGTGTGCTTTTTCCGCACTGCATATGACATCAGAATTGTGTTGTGAACTGGGTACATAGAAAACAATCATTATCTATGAGACCTAGCAATGACCTGCATTGATCCAGTGCTGTAAAACACAGGTCAGTATTTGTGAACAAGCCCTAATCATTATAGTAGAACTAAAGGCAAAACTGTTTTTTTAGCTTTGGACAGAGTGGAGAGGCATTAGAACACCTGTCAGTTTTTATTGTTGTCTCTGCCCCTATTAGGGAGATTCACCCTCTCTATTTGTCCTGTTACTGTTATCATTAAAAGTGATAATAAAAGAAAATCCCAAATTTGGGGTTGTCCCCAGAAAAGTAATACAGGGGAAATCTTCCAATGGGGACACTAGTTTTGGTGACCTGGAAGGCCTCAAGGGAACCCCTTAATTTGCAGGGATCTCCTCTTACTTTCTGTGTTGGCTATGGGGCAGGAAGTGAAGGGAAATCTCCCAATGGGACACAGATGGCGAAAAAAAAGACAAGGGTTATAACATTCCCTTACTCTATCCAAAATGAAAAAAAAAAGTTTTACTTATAGTCATACTTTAAGGTCATGCATCATTTTAATGTTGTTTACAGCATAATATTAAACATACTGCAAATATAGAATGTTCACTGTCAACCCCCAGTCCAGTTGAAACTAAGGCCTAGTTAACACTGGTATTGAAAGCAGGCATTTGAAGGGCGTTTTTAATGCTCCTCAAACGCCCATGCAAATGATACTATGGGCAGCACACAGTGCTGTTCACATTATCAAAACCTGAAGCTTAGTGTTGCAACTCTTCAAAACTGAAGCCTCATGTCGAGTCAGGAGGAGTTTGAAGCCTTTCAATGCGTCCCATTCAAGTCTGTGGTGACTCTCCACAAAAGCACTGGCAGGTGCTTGCGGGGCATTCACAGTGTGGTTGCAGTGCGTTAATAACATTACAGTTTATTTAGTGTGTGGTTTGGTTTTAACGCTTGTCAAAAGCTTATAAATCACTTCAAAACTGCACATAGGGCATCTGGGGAGTGTTTTTAATGCTTGTAAAAAGCCAGGCTAACACCCATACTAAAGCTCATTAACGCCTGTCTAAGGTCCATACTAAAGCTCATTAACGCCTGTCTAAGGTCCACACTAAAGCTCATTAACCATTTGCCCTCCAGAGGATTTACCCCCCCCCCCCCCTTCCTGACCAGGCCATTTTTTGTGATACGGAGCTGTGTTACTTTAACTGACAATTGCACGGTCATGCAACGCTGCACCCAAATAAAATTTATTCCCTTTTTCCCTATAAATAGAGCTTTCTTTCATTGGTATTTGATTACCTGTGCATTTTTATTTTTTGTGCTATAAACATAAAAAGACCAACAATTTTGAAAAAAAAAAACAATATTTTTGACCTTTTGCTATAAAACATATCCAGTAAAAAAATTTAAAAGACCAAATTTCATCATAAATTTAGGCCAAAATGTATACTGCTACATGTCTTTGCTAAAAACAAAAATCCCAATACATGTATATTAATTGGTTTACGTGAAAGTTATAACGTATAAAATGGCAGTATATATACTGGAATTTTTTTTTTTCATACTAGTAATTTTGGCGATCAGTGACTTGTGGCAGGCATTCTGACACGGGGGGGGGGGGGGGGGGGAGGACTGATTAACTGCTACTGACATCCCCACTGACACTGTATTACAGTGATCAGTGCTAACAAAAAGCACTGACACTGTATTAATGACACTGGGCAGGAAGGGGTTAACATCTAAGGCGATCAAAGGGTTAACTGTGTGCTGTTTTACTATTTTGTCTGTGTGTGCTTTACTGTGTAAGCACACTGCTTTGTATTGCTCTGCTATGCAGAGCAGTACAAAGCAGCATGCTGGTGCTGACAGGGGAGAGATCTGTATTGTGTACATAAAGACCTCTCCTCTGTCAGTGTTCCTCGGCAATCGCTGGGTGCTGGTGGGGAAGCTCTGGGCTAGGACCCGATGATTGACAGCTGTAGCCGCCAATACCCAGAAATACTAAATCACATATATATATATATATTATTGATTTTACGCAGCCCTGCCGCCCTCAAGCAGTACTTCTGCTATAGGGCGGTCGGGAAGCAGTTAATGCCTGTCTAAGGTCCATAATAAAGCTCATCAATTCCCCCTGATGAAGCCACATGACCCAGTGGCATAACGCGTAGGCGAGGGGCTCTGACGTCACGTCGCTTAAAGCAACATACAGCAAATATTTAACAATATTGGAAAACTTTACTGTGGATTAAAATCTCAACATTGTAATGCGCTTTTAACTTGTGATACATGTGAGTGCACTACTATATTTAATAAATTATGTTTTAAAGAGGATAAGAAACTATATTTTTTATTACATTCCATGGCCATTAGACCTATAGAGAAAAATCCCTAAGGAAGCAAGGAGACCCCCTAGTGGGAAAAGGGATATTCCCATCCATCTATCCAGCTCCAGGAAAATCCATAAGGAAGCGAGTAGACCCCCTGCTGGAAAGAGGGAACACTCCGTCCATCCATCCATCCCAGGGAAAGAGGGATCATCCCATCCATTCACCACTTAGCCCTATTAAAGGGTCGCAAGCCTTTTATGATCTCACTTAATGGTCTGGTCATATACACCAGGTGAGAGCACAATCGGTCAAGGTGCATAACATTTTTTATGATTAGTGAACTGCACAGTTATTTTGTATCACAGCACTGGAAGAAGTGTCAAGATCACGGATTTAATAAGGACATGTTTTCAGCAGCAATGTCATTGCAGAAATATCGTTATGCACTCTTTTGAGGCTGGACTATTATTTATTTAATATTTATTTATTCACATTTTTGCAATTGGTAGTGGAGCACGACACCACTTCTGATTTTATTTTATTCCATAATAAAGCTCATTAATGCCCGTCTAACGCCTATACTAATTCTATCGGAGCGTTTGGTAAGAGTTAGACATTTAGTCAAATGTGAACAAGCCTAAAGTCTTCTTGCTGGCCATACACTATGCAATTTTTATAGACCGCAGGTGTCAGAAGCAGCAATAGTCTGGAGCATCAGCTGCAGACATTTCCTACAATGCTGTGAAATGTCATTCAAATCTACACTCAGTCTGGAAAATATTGGTATCCTGGTATCAGAAGGTAAAAATAGTGCAACTGTTAGATGCTTGATGGTGGCTTGAACAGCACAACATTATTGGTTTCTCATTCATTATTGAAGCCACGTCTTTCCCCATATGCTCAGCTCTAGGTAACCTTTGTGAACACAGGCAAAAAAAAAAATTGTAGACAGGCAGAGCACTTTTAAATTTCTGCAGAAATGTGTTTTAACGATAGGTTATCATTTTTGTTTCCTTTTGCTGTCCTACGTGTTTGGAAAAAATACATCAATTTCCTCTTGCTATCGTTTGTTCTAAATCAGTCTGCAGATTATTCCACCCTTCCAACGAATGCATGAATATATGTGTCAGAAAAGTGTGGGAATAAAATGCTGTGAACTTTATATAAAACAAACACACACATCTACAGTTTTTTTTTATAGACGCCAATGTCCTTTATTATCCTTGCAAGCCATCCAGTTGGTTTCCTGTGTTTCAACTCCCTCTAGTGGAACAGCTCTGTGACCGATACTGAAATAACAGCTCCAAAACTGAAATGTAGAGCCAATAATGTCAATAAAATAAGATTTACAATGAAAACACTGTACCATATGTTGAGATCTGGAATCCAGGTTCCACTCGCAATAGCTACAGTTCTAAGAAGCCAGTACTGTGCCATTGTATTTGACCTTGGTTTATTGGATTAAATTACTGATTCGGTTGTACATACAGCAAGAAAAACTGATAGGAAGTATCATATGGTCCCAAGACATAGTTCTAACCTGCAACAGTGTCTAAAGTACTTGCTAGCTTCGGTTTCATGTCAAGTATTATATGACTTTGCTTTCCATAACAGAGCCCCTTCAAGAAACCTTGAGCAGGGCTTGCGGCTATTTCATCTCGTGAATTTGATCAGGGTTATTTTGAGTGTTTATCTAAGGTTACCCTAAATGAATACAGTGCAAATGGTGGTTTATATGTAGGGAGGATTTTATTTATTGAAATGAGCTGCAGTGATGTGGCAAAAAAAATGGCAAAAGTCAAACATGAAGTAGAAATACAGACGTGTTAAATTTCATTCTAAACTGAGTTTTAACTCATTTCCTAAAACATAACCCTGTGTAATAATAAAATAAATTGGGGTCTTATCACGCTGCTGACATTTTGAAATGTCTTCCTTGTTACTTCAGCTAACTGGATAATCTGTCAATTCAAAGTGAACATTTTCCCATTGGTGCAAAAATAGAAAGGGGGATTCCCCTGGGAGATAAATTGCTTACATGTAAAGGTAGCCATTGAGGTGAGATGATCGTCAACCAATTGGCTGGTTTGAGCAATGATCATTACATCTGCAAATACCAGCAGACACTCCCAGTCATTCTTGGGATAATAATCTGTTTTAATGGTTGTATTGTTCATGTTTTTTTCTGGGGTTTTCTGCATTCTGTGCTCCAGTGCATTAACACTCATGTTCAGGTGTGAAAAAATGAATTTACAAAATCATTTTTAATGGTTACATCTTGCTCCTGTGTTGACAGCCTACTAAATTATGTGTATGTTAGTACAAAATACTAAAACATACTCTATATGTGGAGTACATCTCTGCAATGCATATGCATTTCCCCATGTTTCTCTCTTTAAAGTGACACTAAACGATATCCTTATTCTGCAAAAAAACATTCATACACATCCACTGTTTAATGGCCCTGTAATCTGTCATTCTTTCTAATTGTGCTTTTCTGCCTTCTTGTAATGTCCTCTGTGAGCTCTTCTTTTACGAGGTGGTATCAAAAGGTTTCAAGACTAGTTTTGTAACATGCTAACAGATGGCAGCACAATGTCCTGTGTATATTGGGAGCTGTGCAGCTGGTGCTATTCTGACCATGTGCGTTACCATGTCTGCTATTTCATCATGGACAGCAAGTTGGAACAAAGATCAAATGTGAAACTCTGCGTGAAACTGGGTAAATTGCTGGATTGCCGCAATGCTGTCAAAATGGTGACCATTGAGCCAGATCTTCATCTTTGGGAAGAGGGCATTTTTGGGGATTGACCTTGTTGAAGGTCTTCCTGATCTCTCATTGTCTTCCAGTGATGTTCATCCACCCTTGAAGCGCACGTGGCACTCAAAACACCTCAAACAACTCCTAGCAGCATCGCCGTAAACTTTCCAAAACATGTCAAACGTCTCTGTTGCAGACTTGCCCAGTTTCACGCAGAATTTACATTTGCTCTTTGTTCTAGCTTGCAGTCCATGATGAAATAGCAGACTTGGTAACTCATATAGTCAGAATAGCACCAGTTGCACAGCTCCCGATGTATACAAGACAATGTCTTTTGGCATACTGACTTATGAAGGTTGGTGCTCCCTTTGACTGTGCATGCAGCCTTATGCTGCTATCTGTTGATGTGTTACATATCTAATCTCCAAACTTTTTTATACCACCTCATACAGCTGTTTATTGCTGTAAACTTTCCTAAACATGTCAAAAGTCTCTGTTGCAGACTTTCCCAGTTTCACTCAGAATTTCACATTTGCTCTTTGTTCTAACTTGATGTCCATGATGAAATAGCAGACTTGGTAATGCACGTGGTCAGAATAGCACCAATTGCACAGCTCCTGATGTATACAAGACAATGTCTTTTGGCATACTGACTTATGAAGGACGGTGTTCCCTTTGACTGTGTGTGCAACCTTGTGCTGCCATCTGTTGGCATGTTACATAACTAGTCTCAAAACGTTTTGATACCACCTCGTACACCTGTTTATTTGGTACGAGCAGTACAAGTTATATGTGGTCAGGTGCATTGCTTTATGCACACAACAAAGCCTACAATTCATAGTCCCCAGTAGCAAGAAGCAAGAGGCATGGCTACATTCCTACATACAATGGACCATGGAAAATGAACATAGCCACCCTCTAACAGGAAGTCGGATCAAAGCAGCAAAAAAAGAGGAATTTGGAGGAAGCGAAGTACAATAGAAGGTACTTTTTTGACTTACGAATACACAACAATGTAGACATTTTTTACACCAGAGTATTGTGTCATTTTAAGTGCAGAAAAAACACTGCAGAACTGTTCCTAGCTCCTAATTTCCTGTTTTAGACTGACAACACAGTCTTTTCTGGACTAAAATTGCTAAGAATGTTGTCAGACCTCCTCTGATGCCTTATGCTGTGTGTATGTGTGTACTATACATCCTAAATCTGTGATGCCACCATCCTTATCTTCAAAGTTTGAAGATGTAATTGGTTAAACCAACTGATAGTTTATCGTTTGCCTCAGGAAAAATATTTGTCACATCTCTGCACCTGTGGTTCTAGGTTTGCACACCGGCTATGGCTGTTATGAAGCACTTCTGCTGGATTTATTTATTTATTTCATGTAATGATGAATGTGCTAGCAGGTGGTAGATCACACAAAGGCGAGAGCGAACACTCAAAATGACAAGTATGGCGGAAATATTCTGGGCTCACAGAATTAAAGCAGAAGGCCTGAACGTATCTCTACATGGTCATGCTGGAAACCATTTTGTTCTTTATATTCTATTTTCATGGTTTCTGAACAAAGATTCTAACAGCAGACATTCCCAGGTTATAAATTTGGGGGTATGGTGGTATCAGACAGCTACAAGATAAAGACTGGACCAGGGGCAGACTGACAACTCATGGGGCCCCCGGGCAATAGGGGATCATGGGGCCCGTGTCCTTGCCCAGACTCAAAAAAGCCTATGAAAAAGGTACCAGGGGCATCTCACCGTTTTAGTGGTAAATAATCTTGTGGTGATTAAAAAACCCAGTTGTGATTAAATACCACCAAAAGAAAGCCCTATCTGTCTGAACAAAATTAAGCTGAAAGCTTAAAAATGGCTTTTGTAGGAAGGGAATGAAAGTGTCTGGTATTGAGGTGGTTAAAGAAGCACTTCATAAAGATACATTTACATTACTAAAAAAATAAGGTGGGTTGAAGTATATAACACAATCAAAATACTAAATAAAACAAAAACACAATAATATTACTTCAGAAATAAATGAATATTCTATTTTGAATTCATCCCATTAGGTATTCAGCTTACGGACCCACCAGACCTCTCGTTGCAGGCAAAGTCTATGTGAATCTCCACCCTTAACAGTCTTCATTACATTTTATTGCCATCAAAGTTGAAACCTGCCATATCCTCCTTATGTACCTCTTTGAAGTGCTTTAATACCATTCATAATTGAGTTGCATTAATGTAGTTACTGTCACAAAAATGTCATTTTCATGGGGCATATAGTACATCCTACATACTGTAGTGAACAGCTGTTTCATTGTACACATATACTACATATATATAAACTGCTTGATAGGAAAACTCTCCCCCTGGTCTCCTCCTTCTTCCATCTCTGTCTAGATCTCCTCTGGACTATACTATTGTTGGTAAAATCATCCAGCAGAGAATCACGGGGATGGCTGAGAGCCAAATGAAACCCTCTGGAAATCAACTCCTCTGGGTAATGTCTCTCCCTCAGTTTCATTCTAACAATATTACTTTCCACATAGAAAGCTTCCTCAGTAGAACAATTTTGTCAGGCATGCTTACTGGTACCGCTTTGATGGTATGAGAGGGATGGCAACAATATGTCAGGAGGATAGAATTTCCTGCACAAGGTTTGTGATATGTCCTAGTATTGATTAATCCCTTGCTAAGATCCCTTTTCAGAGTAACATCTTCGTAGGTAAACCTTGTTATATGGCACTCATATGTAAAACACAAATTAAGATCATTATTACTGGCATATTGAAAGTAAAAGTCTAATCTCCTTCACAGTACCATCCCAAATAAGAAGCAGGTCTTCTATAGAGCAACCATACTAAAAAATATGACATTTAAAGGGGTTAGTGTCTGAGACAACAAAAGATTCTTCCCACATACTCATATAAGTATTTGCTAATGAGGGTGAAAACTTTGACCCCATAGAGGCTCTACACATTTGTAAATACAGTATACTACCAAAAAGAAAATAATTATGTGTGAGTAAAAACTCAACTGACTGACTCAAAAATTCTCTCAATTCTGCTGAATAGGCATTATAGCTTTCTAAATGCTCCTTGATAGATAGAAGGGCCAAATGATGGGCAATGGAGGAATATTACACTTGTATGAGCAAAGTCAATCACAAAAAAGTCCCCATCCATACAAGGTCTTTCATATGTGTTAACATCTTAGTAACTCTAACATTACCTGACAATCTTTTCACTAGAGGCTAGATATGGGTATCAGTCCATTCACTAAGCAATTCAAGAAGTGAACCAATGCCTGCTACTATGGGCCTGCCTTGAACATTGTTCAAGGACTTATGGACCTTGAGCAGATGGTTAAAAGCCAGGGTAATGCGTTTCCTACTAATAGGGATTTTGCTAATCTTTTACTGACCACCCCCATCTCCTGCCCACTATCCAAAGGACAAACTAAGGATTGTTTAACCGCTTCCCATCCGCCCTATAGCAGAAATACTGCACAGGGTGGCACGGGTGCTCAAAATCATGTATATATATGTAATTTTGCATTTCTGGGTAGGGGGCACTTGCAAGATGTGCGCACCATACCCGTACCGCCATTCGTGGCCACGGCTGTCAATCACCGGGTCACGGCCGGTGATTACTGGCCGGTGCCCATTAATTTCTGATGATCTCTGATGGAGAGGAGGACTGTTTTGTTTACTAACAGTTTCCTCCCTGTCAGCCTGGGCACACTGCTTTGGATGGCTGTGCAAAGCACAACCATCCAAAGCAGTGTGCTTACAGTGAAGCACACTGACATAGCCCCCTAGTAAAACACTCCCACCACACTGTTAACCCTTTGATTGCCCCTCATGTTAACCCCTTCCTGCCCAGTGCCATTACTACAGTGTCAGTGCTTTTTTTTTAGCATTGATCACTGTATTGGTGTCACTGGGGATATCAGTGACACCAAGTCAATTCCCCCCAGTGTAAGAATGCCCGCTGCAGTCCCTCTATAAGTCGCTGATCACTGCCATTACTAGTAAAAAAATAAAAAATTCCAGTATCTATACCGCCATTTGTAAACGCTAAATCTTTCATGTAAACCATTTAATTTACATTTATTTTTTTAGACATGCAGCAGAAAACACTTTGGCCTAAATTTATGATGACATTAGATTTTTTTTAATTCGTTTACTGGACATGTTTAATAGCAAAAAGTCAAATATACAGGTTTTTTTCGCAAAAAATAAAAACACATAGGCGATCAAATGCCACTGAAATAAAGCTCAATTCATGGGAAAAAAAGGATGCAAATTTAATTTGGGTGCAGCGTTGCATGACCGCGCAATTGCCAGTTAAAGTAACACAGCGCTGTAACGCAAAAAATGGCCTGGTCAGGAAGGGGGGTAAGTCCTCTGGAGGGCAAGTGGTTAAAGTTACCCACAGGGATAGATTGAAGGACAGATACTTGGAGCTGTCACTGAGCTGTTTCGTGGCCTCCTGTTTATATTGATCAGCGTTCAAAACTATGACTGCTCCACCTTTATCCACCTCCAATATTATTAACTAATTTCTTTCTTTTAAATTGTGGATAGCCTCAAACTCTTTCTTAGTTAGATTAGATTTGTGTTAATGGTGACCTTCCTTTATTTGTTTAGCTAAACTAGTAAGTTCAGATTCTATAACATCTTGGAAGACCTCTACAGCCCCACTTCCGGCCTGTACGGCATAGAAATATCTATCTCCCTGTCAAACAGACACACTGGAAACTTTTGTTGATCAGTGTATTCTGAGAGTAGCGGAAGCCGCTGTCAGAATACAATGTCCCAGTGGGGAATTCCTCCATCTACCTTGCATGTAGGGATGGAGGAATCTGTAGTTTTTTGTTCAGTCCTCTGGCTGAGTGGAAAAAAACTAACCATCTATGCCCAGCTTTACTCTCTTCCCACATGGCCAAACCTCCTGTACCGAAGACACTTTCTTCCTCCTGGACTATCCACCAATCACAGGTAGAAAATAACAAGCTGCAAAAGGGAAGAACATTCTGCAAGGCAGCTAAAAAGGGGCCAGAGAGCCAGGCTACACAAATAAGGAGTGAGTACCTTGAAGAGAAGTAAACTGCTGCTCTTTTTCTTGTGGCTGATCGGCAATACACAGACCTACTATATTGTTTTTTTATACTGTTTACGTGTGGTTCAGGTATACATATTATTTTAGGTAGGTGATGTCTGGTGTAGCCTATAAAAACAATACTGTTTTTTTACATTGAACTGTATTTTATTGTGGATTCTGGACTCCATCCTTTAATCCCATCCCGCACTATCCCTAGAATTGCACCTTCTAAACGTTCCAAGGCATGCACATGTATTGTCAGCATTATGACTGCACCTGCCTCTGTTGACACTTCAAATAAATATTTTAAAAAGGAGTGGTCTGCAATAGAAGCCTCTTCCTCAGTAGAGGTCTCCTTTAATGTGCTCATATATCCAAGGTCGAGGTAGGACAGAAAGTTATTTGTCAGTTAATTAACCTCCTCAACAATAATCATGGATCACTCTTCTTTATACAAAACCTGCTATTCAAACAAATCATTTCTATAAATGTTCAGTCAGTAGCTAGCAGAAAATATCAAGTAACCCCCCTGCAAAACAAACAATGTTAAAAGGTCCTTTGTAAGTACAAACCTTGAATAACAAAGCACTCTAGCAGATCATATAACACAACTCAGGTACTGTGACAGCAATCTTATATTGCACATTCACTCAATTTGGAGTTCACAAAGAATTGTATATCACTGCTTTAATTAATATTCTGTCAATGTAAGTTTCAAGGTTTTATAAAGAGAACATAGTTTCTGATATCACATTGATACATTATTCGAATAAACAACTATACAAGTATAAATTCCTATAGAACATAGTAATGGAACATTTAATTTTTTTAAATGGTACTATAGCTTATTTCAGTGAGTTCTGCTACTATGAATTATGGCCACCATAAGACATTAAAGACATTTAGACTAGGTGTTGGGGCCTCAGTACATGGTTACATTAAACAACTCTAATATACTGTACATTCCTACAGAATATAATAATGGAACATTTACTTATTTTAAAGGGAATTATAGTCTATTTAAGTGAGTTTTGTCTTTCTGAGTTATGGTCACCATAAACATTAAAGACATTAATGCTAGACGTTGGGGCTCTAAACACAAAATGAGCCACATTAGAAGTCTGTCATCTAATGTGCATGGGCTTCTTGAATTAGAAGCGTTCAGTAACTTTGGACAAAGACATGTCACAATATACCACAATAATATAATTTGGTATAAAGGAGGACCCTTTTATCTTAAAAAATTAGTCATTAAAGTGGAGTTCTAGTCTCCTCGGCACTTTTCTACAAAAAAGCACCTGCGTTATTCTCTTCAGTTGCAGTATATAATTAGGACAGTGTTCTAAGTGTATGTCGTTTGCTTACTTGTGAATGTGACATTTCTAAGCAGGATCACAGTAGGCAGGCAGCAGCCATTGCTAGTCTGGGCATCTGAAGCAAGCTCCTACTTTCTTCTGGATTCAGTGCAGCTGGCTACCCAGCATGCACCTCCTGATCTTGCACTTGCATTGTAAGGACCTGGCCCAGCCCACTGTGTTGTTTGTAGGTTGCCATAACAATGGTGGCGGCTGCGGAAGATCCCACCCTGTTGTTATGGCAACCTGTCAATCATTCCTTCCGATACTGTCACTTCCGGTCAAGAAATACCACGAGACTTCAGCATTAGGCTTCCCAAAGACACCTGGGAAAACCAATACAGATATCCCAAGAGTCCTAGGGAATTGCCTAATGATGAAATCGCCTAGGCGGCCAGACCGGAAGTGCAGGATACTGACAGCAAAAAAAGGTATTTAGAAATCAATCAATAAAAAAAAATATCCCATAACAGACTGTTCTGCGGGTGGGCATTGTGTTGCAAGGATCATGAAAAAAAAGGGTGGAACTCCACTTTAAGCTCCAGTAAAGCGACTTTGCTTAGACCAAGATGTTGTGATCAGGCTGTTGCAGTCAGGGGGAAGCATTTCCTCTCTCTCCTTTCACCCAGTGATCAGACTGCAACATTGTACCATTGTACTAAGTCACAAAGTGGGAGACTGTAGCAGAGGCTGATCTGTAATAGACATTTGTTACAATAATAATATTCATCATATTCAATAGCATTTTTCCTCTGGACACTCAAAATGCTTATGAAATTGGTGTTGGGATCTTTGATGAGAAGGATTGCTATAAGCCTAGGTAAATAGATGTGTCTTGAGACCCCTTTTAAAAGCGCCCAGAGAGGGTGCTACCCAGATAATGAATGGCAGTAAGTTCCATATTATGGGTGCTCCACAATAGAATGCACAAGATCCAAAAGATTTTCAGGCGACTCGAAGCACATGCAATTTTCCATTTTCTGAGAAGTGGAGGGAGTAACCAAATATTCTGTAGGCCCAAGTTAAGTAGGCCAATTTTAAAAGATATCCTTCATTTATTTGGGGGATGGTGTAAAGAGGGAAGAAAGATGGAAAAAGGGAGGAGAAGCCTGACTGCTGCATTCTGTACCAACTGCAATGTATGCTGTTCTTTCTCAGGCAAACCAGAGTAGAGAATGTTGCAGTAATCCAATTTGGAGTATATAAAAGCATGGACCAATTTAGTTACATTCTCCACTGCAATTACTGTGGATATTTTATAATAACTAGAGATGAGCGAAGTATTCAAAAATTCGATTCGGCTGATTCGGCGAATTCGAGGAATAAATTCGATTCGATGCGAATATATTCGCTGCGAATTTAACTTACAAAAAGGGTGTTTCTAGGCTTCAGAGAGCCTTTATATTAGTGCAGAACACTGTACCCTTAATTTAAATACCCTTGGAGTCTGCTGGGGAAGAGAAATAATACTGTCAGTCAGTATGACATGCAGATGAGTGCCGTCGATCTTAGAATCACCGCACACTTCACTCATTTGGGCAGTCACGGGGCCAAAACCAGAGTGTGGAGCCACAGTGTGGCGGTGGAGGCAGCAGCAATGGGAGGCCATACAGCACCCTATGACAAAATGGAACCCACCAGCAGTGTGAGGAGACCTGAAAGTGGCACATGGCAGAGTGTGGCGATGGAGACAGCAGCAATGGGAGGCCGTACAGGGACCCATGAGACACTCTGGACCTGGCAGCAGCATGAGGAGGCGGTACAGGGGCCCATGACAGATTACGGGCCTGGCAGCAGCATGAGGAGTCGGTACGGGGGCCCATGGCAGATTACGGGCCTGGCAGCAGCAATGGGAGGCCCGTAATCTGCCAGCACCCTATGACAAAATGGAACCCACCAGCAGTGTGAGGAGACCTGAAAGTGGCACATGGCAGAGTGTGGCGATGGAGACAGAAGCAATGGGAGGCCGTACAGGGATCCATGACACACTCTGGGCCTGGCAGCAGCATGAGGAGGCGGTACAGGGGCCCATGACAGATTACGGGCCTGGCAGCAGCAATGGGAGGCCCGTAATCTGCCAGCACCCTATGACAAAATGGAACCCACCAGCAGTGTGAGGAGACCTGAAAGTGGCACATGGCAGAGTGTGGCGATGGAGACAGCAGCAATGGGAGGCTGTACAGGGACCCATGACAGATTACGGGCCTGGCAGCAGCATGAGGAGGTGGTACAGGGGCCCATGGCAGATTACGGGCCTGGCAGCAGCAATGGGAGGCCCGTAATCTGCCAGCACCCTATGACAAAATGGAACCCACCAGCAGTGTGAGGAGACCTGAAAGTGGCACATGGCAGAGTGTGGCGATGGAGACAGCAGCAATGGGAGGCCGTACAGGGACCCATGAGAGACTCTGGACCTGGCAGCAGCATGAGGAGGCGGTACGGGGGCCCATGGCAGATTACGGGCCTGGCAGCAGCAATGGGAGGCCCGTAATCTGCCAGCACCCTATGACAAAATGGAACCCACCAGCAGTGTGAGGAGACCTGAAAGTGGCACATGGCCGAGTGTGGCGATGGAGACAGCAGCAATGGGAGGCCGTACAGGGACCCATGACACACTCTGGACCTGGCAGCAGCAAGAGGAGGCGGTACAGGGGCCCATGGCAGAGTGGCGAAGCGTAAGCAGCTTAAATTGAAGGCCATACAGAGGCCTATGTTAAAAATAATAACATGTTTGGGGCATGATTCATGGCGGATTTAGTCAGTTGTGTCAGGAACTGGTGGTTTGAAATCCAGACTAATCCACGCCTGATTCATTTTCACAAACGTGAGTCTCTCCACACTTTGGGTGGACAGTCGTGTCCTCCGCGGAGTTACAATACCTCCTGCCGCACTAAACACGCGCTCCGATGCCACGCTACTGGCCGGGCATGACAGCCTTTCAAGGGCAAATTCAGCTAGTTGGGGCCAAAGGTCAAGTTTCGTTGCCCAGTAGTCAAGGGGATTGTCTACCTCGGTTGGCAGGGTGCTGTCCAAGTAGGCCCGAGCCTGTTGTTTGAGGTCCTGCTCCAGGTCCACCTGATGCTGCTGCTGCTGCGGCTGGTTAGTAGTTTCCTCACTGCGCTGGTGAAGAAAGCTACTCATCATCGACTGCAGACTGAGGCAGCCGCTGCTGGTGGAGCTGCCACTGCTCCTACCACCCCACCCCTCCCCTGCTGCCATGGCAGCGTAACGCGAGCGCACAGGGCCCACAGTGTCTGAGGATGGACGTTGGCGCAGAAAGGCAGAGACCAACTGACTACATAGGTGGTTTTTATAGTACGTTATTTTGGCCTCCCTCTCAGCAGGTGTGAAAAAGGCCACCATTTTTGAACGGTAGCGAGGGTCCAACAAGGTGGACAGCCAAAAGTCATCCCTCTGTCTGATGGTTATTATTCGGCTGTCGCTACGCAAGCAACCGAGTATGCTATGGGCCATTTGTGCCAAGGAATGCGAGGGACTCCCTGCCTCCATCTCCACAGCATACTGCCACGGTGTGTCTGGGTCCTCTGTCTCCTCCTCCTCCTCTACCAGATGCTCCTGCTCCTCCACTCCTGTCCGCTGAGTGGAAAAACCACCCATTTCACTCAATAATTCCTGAGCACCAATGTCCTCCTCTACCACCCCCCCCCCTCCTCCTGTCCTGCCCCCACAGGGGTCATGTGGCGTTGAGATCTGTGCGCCACGTCTACCGCACCCTGACCAGCCATTGTTAACAGCATTTGTTCCAGGACGTGCAACAGAGGAATGATGTCGTTCATCCCATAGTCCTGCCGACTCACGAATAGCGTGGCCTCCTCAAAGGGCCTGAGCAAGCGGCAGGTGTCACGCATGAGCTGCCAATGGCTGACATCTAAGTTACACAGGGGAGTACCTTTATCCGCTTGTAACATCAGGAAATCGGTGATGGCCTTTCGCTGTTCGTAAAGGCGGTCTAACATATGTAGGGTTGAATTCCACCTTGTTGCAACGTCGCAGATCAGGCGATGCTGTGGAATTCCGTTCTGCCGCTGCAGCTCAAGGAGGGTGTGCTTTGCGGTGTAGGAATGGCTGAAATGCATGCAAAGTTTACGTGACATTTTAAGGATGTCTTGCAGTGGGATGGTGGATTTTAGGAACCGCTTGACAACCAGATTGAACACGTGAGCCATGCATGGCGCATGGCACAACCTTCCTTGACGCAGAGCAGACACCATGTTCTTTCCGTTGTCGGTCAACATGGTTCCGATTTTCAGTTTGCGCGGAGACAGCCATCTGTCGATTTCTCTGTTCATTACACTCAGAAGTTCCTCCCCTGTGTGACTACGTTCGCCAAGGCATACCAGGTGCAGCACAGCGTGACACCGTTGCGCCCTGCACATGTGATATGCCGGTCGGGTAATGGGACTTGGCACGGGGGTGGCGGCTGAAGACACGGCGGAAGAAGAGGTGGTAGAGGCGGACATCTTTGCTGGACCAAGGACGTGCAAACGTGGAGGCAAAAGCGGCGTGACCTGTCCAAGTTGCTGGTGCGGCTGTGCCGGCACCACGTTCACCCAGTGGGCCGTAAATGACATGTACTGTCCCTGACCGTAGTTACAGCTCCACACGTCGGCGCTGCCGTGCACTTTGGCAGAGACCGACATGCTCAAAGACTGGCCCACCATCTCTTCTACATGTGAATGCAGGGCTGGCACTGCCTTTTTGGCGAAGAAATGCCGGCTTGGCACTCTCCACCGCGGCTCGGCACAAGCCATCATTTCTCGGAAAGGTGCTGAGTCCACCACTTGGAAAGGGAGGGACTGCAGCACCAGCAACTTGGACAGGAGGACGTTCAGCTTCTGCACCGTCGGGTGCGTGCTCGCAAACTGTTGTCTCTTGGAAACGGATTCCAAGAAAGACTGCTGACGGAATCCGTGAAGAGGAGTAGCAGGAGAAGGAGCATCTGAACGAGCGGAAGATGCCAACGAGCGACAACTCCCCTCAGCAGAGGTGTTGGAGCCTTGACTGGCTGATAGAGGGCGATTGACGTCGGGTGACGGAGCAAGTAACGGAGCGGGTGATGGAGCGGGGGCTGGGGCAGGCAGAACCGCCGTATCTTTATCACGGTTTTCCCAGGCCACCGAATGGCGACGCTGCATATGCTGACGCAACGCTGTAGTCCCAACATGGGCCCCCTGGCCACGCTTGACTTTCTGGCCACATAGTTGACATACGGCTACGTTTACTTCCTCGGGCGGCTTGACGAAAAATTGCCACACCGCCGAGTAGGAAACTTTGCCCCCGCTACTCCTCACTGGCTGACTGCTACTTCCTCCGTGCACACCGGCACCACTACTGGCTGTGGTGGTAGGCTGCAGTGGAGCTGGTGCTCTACTCCGTGGCCGTTTGCCTCCACTGACACTGCTGCGACCCTGCTGCCTCCTGGGCAACCCACCGACTGTTTTGCTCGCTGCCAAGCTGGCACCCTCTTCTCCTGATGATGCGGAAGCAATAGCCTGATGACGACGAGGCTGCCAAGTGCGATCAGCCTCATCATCATCAATTAGGGTCTCCGCCTCACTACTAGCCCCCTCAGCTGCGTGTGGGTCAGGAGACAGACATGTCTCTAGACCGGCTACCGAGCCACTCTCCTCGCCAGTACTTCTTCGCCTGGCTGCTGAAGAGGCGGATGTCTCCCCCCGTTCCTGACCGCCCTCTGTTAGCTCTTCCTCACTGTACAGTGGGGCTGAGCCCACAGCATGCGATACTTCGCTTGGTGAGGGAACACCAAAGGACAGGGGCAGGTAGAGGACACGTGATTTCAGTGGGCTTGCTCCCGGGCCATGCCAACTAACGGTTGTGTCTGACGTACCCACCGACCGTTGGCTGTAGGTGTCAGAGGTGACCTGGGAAGAGGAAGACGACCGAGCCAACCAATCGATGACGGCAGGGTTGTCGGTGGAGACACGACCGCTGGATGACACCGGGAGCACTGGCCTCTGGCTGCGACTAGTGCTGCCTCGACCCCTTCCTCTGCTGCCACGTCTGCTCGCTCCTAAAACATGGCCTCCTCTGACACTCCTCTGCGTGTTGTCTGACATACTCTTTAATTCAACGATTCTGTGTCCCTGAGTAACGATTCTGTGTCCCTGAGTAACAGTTCTGTGTCTGTCCCTGAGTAACAATTCTGTGTCCCTGAGTAACAGTTCTGTGTCCCTGAGTAACAATTCTGTGTCCCTCAGTAACAATTCTGTGTCCCTCAGTAACAATTCTGTGTCCCTCAGTAACAATTCTGTGTCTGTCCCTGAGTAACAATTCTGTGTCCCTGAGTAACAGTTCTGTGTCCCTGAGTAACAATACTGTGTCCCTGAGTAACAGTTCTGTGTCCCTGAGTAACAATTCTGTGTCCCTGAGTAACAGTTCTGTGTCCCTGAGTAACAGTTCTGTGTCCCTGAGTAACAATTCTGTGTCCCTCAGTAACAATTCTGTGTCCCTCAGTAACAATTCTGTGTCTGTCCCTGAGTAACAATTCTGTGTCCCTCAGTAACAATTCTGTGTCCCTCAGTAACAATTCTGTGTCTGTCCCTGAGTAACAATTCTGTGTCCCTGAGTAACAGTTCTGTGTCCCTGAGTAACAATTCTGTGTCCCTGAGTAACAGTTCTGTGTCCCTGAGTAACAGTTCTGTGTCCCTGAGTAACAATTCTGTGTCCCTGAGTAACAATTCTGTGTCCCTCAGTAACAATTCTGTGTCCCTCAGTAACAATTCTGTGTCTGTCCCTGAGTAACAATTCTGTGTCCCTGAGTAACAGTTCTGTGTCCCTGAGTAACAATTCTGTGTCCCTGAGTAACAGTTCTGTGTCCCTGAGTAACAATTCTGTGTCCCTGAGTAACAATTCTGTGTCCCTCAGTAACAATTCTGTGTCCCTCAGTAACAATTCTGTGTCCCTCAGTAACAATTCTGTGTCTGTCCCTGAGTAACAATTCTGTGTCCCTCAGTAACAATTCTGTGTCTGTCCCTCAGTAACAATTCTGTGTCCCTCAGTAACAATTCTGTGTCCCTCAGTAACAATTCTGTGTCCCTCAGTAACAATTCTGTGTCTGTCTCTGAGTAACAATTCTGTGTCCCTGAGTAACAGTTCTGTGTCCTTGAGTAACAATTCTGTGTCCCTGAGTAACAGTTCTGTGTCCCTGAGTAACAATTCTGTGTCCCTGAGTAACAATTCTGTGTCCCTGAGTAACAATTCTGTGTCCCTCAGTAACAATTCTGTGTCCCTCAGTAACAATTCTGTGTCCTTGAGTAACAATTCTGTGTCCCTCAGTAACAATTCTGTGTCCCTCAGTAACAATTCTGTGTCTGTCCCTGAGTAACAATTCTGTGTCCCTGAGTAACAGTTCTGTGTCCCTGAGTAACAGTTCTGTGTCCCTGAGTAACAATTCTGTGTCCCTGAGTAACAATTCTGTGTCCCTGAGTAACAATTCTGTGTCCCTCAGTAACAATTCTGTGTCCCTCAGTAACAATTCTGTGTCTGCCCCTGAGTAACAATTCTGTGTCCCTCAGTAACAATTCTGTGTCTGTCCCTGAGTAACAATTCTGTGTCCCTCAGTAACAATTCTGTGTCCCTCAGTAACAATTCTGTGTCCCTCAGTAACAATTCTGTGTCTGTCCCTGAGTAACAATTCTGTGTCCCTGAGTAACAGTTCTGTGTCCTTGAGTAACAATTCTGTGTCCCTGAGTAACAATTCTGTGTCCCTCAGTAACAATTCTGTGTCCCTCAGTAACAATTCTGTGTCCCTCAGTAACAATTCTGTGTCCTTGAGTAACAATTCTGTGTCCCTCAGTAACAATTCTGTGTCCCTCAGTAACAATTCTGTGTCCCTCAGTAACAATTCTGTGTCTGTCCCTGAGTAACAATTCTGTGTCCCTGAGTAACAGTTCTGTGTCCCTGAGTAACAATTCTGTGTCCCTGAGTAACAGTTATGTGTCCCTGAGTAACAATTCTGTGTCCCTGAGTAACAATTCTGTGTCCCTGAGTAACAATTCTGTGTCCCTCAGTAACAATTCTGTGTCCCTCAGTAACAATTCTGTGTCTGTCCCTGAGTAACAATTCTGTGTCCCTCAGTAACAATTCTGTGTCCCTCAGTAACAATTCTGTGTCTGTCCCTGAGTAACAGTTCTGTGTCCCTGAGTAACAATTCTGTGTCCCTCAGTAACAATTCTGTGTCCCTCAGTAACAATTCTGTGTCTGTCCCTGAGTAACAACTCTGTGTCCCTCAGTAACAATTCTGTGTCTGTCCCTGAGTAACAGTTCTGTGTCCCTGAGTAACAGTTCTGTGTCCCTCAGTAACAATTCTGTGTCCCTCAGTAACAATTCTGTGTCCCTCAGTAACAATTCTGTGTCTGTCCCTGAGTAACAATTCTGTGTCCCTCAGTAACAATTCTGTGTCTGTCCCTGAGTAACAATTCTGTGTCCCTGAGTAACAATTCTGTGTCCCTGAGTAACAATTCTGTGTCCCTCAGTAACAATTCTGTGTCCCTCAGTAACAATTCTGTGTCCCTCAGTAACAATTCTGTGTCTGTCCCTGAGTAACAATTCTGTGTCCCTCAGTAACAATTCTGTGTCCCTCAGTAACAATTCTGTGTCTGTCCCTGAGTAACAGTTCTGTGTCCCTGAGTAACAGTTCTGTGTCCCTGAGTAACAGTTCTGTGTCCCTCAGTAACAATTCTGTGTCGGTCCCTGAGTAACAATTCTGTGTCCCTCAGTAACAATTCTGTGTCCCTCAGTAACAATTCTGTGTCTGTCCCTGAGTAACAGTTCTGTGTCCCTGAGTAACAATTCTGTGTCCCTGAGTAACAGTTCTGTGTCCCTGAGTAACAATTCTCTGTCCCTCAGTAACAATTCTGTGTCCCTCAGTAACAATTCTGTGTCCCTCAGTAACAATTCTGTGTCCCTCAGTAACAATTCTGTGTCTGTCCCTGAGTAACAGTTCTGTGTCCCTGAGTAACAGTTCTGTGTCCCTGAGTAACAATTCTGTGTCCCTGAGTAACGATTCTGTGTCCCTAAAGTATCTGTGGCCCTAACTCTGTCCCTAATACAGAGAGGTCTGTCTCTCTTGAATGACTGGAGGCAAATGGAGAATTGTAAGATGGCCGCAATTTATAGCTCCACCATTACACAGTGCTGGCTGGCTGGCTGCTGATTGGCTAATGCAATCACATGTCATGAATGAATGCATTATGGGTCAGCGCTCCTTGTCTGCGCGCCTTCCCAGAGATCCCCGCTCCATCGCCACACATGTCTCCGCCATTTTTGGAAAAATTTTTCCTAATATTCGAAACGAATTCCACTTCGCCAAGTTCGATTCGCTCATCTCTAATAATAACATAAAGAAATTAGTGCAAAGTGATCAAGATGGTGTAGCATATTGAAACATTTATTAGATATAAAAACATTTCAAACTCGGCATCGTGGCCTTCGTCTAGGATTCTTGATTCATGCACTGTCCTTTTGACCGATCCTGCATGTATTACATCCCACTATATATGACTATTGTTGTGGCCCATACAAAATTATATGAATTATTCTATCCATAACTACCCACTTTAACATTCCCTTACCTTCCTACCCATTCCCCTTACCCCCCCCCCCTTTTTTTTTTCTCTCTCTCTTCCCCCACTACCTCACGTTACATTCCCATTTTTCTTGCTAGCTATTCTCTTTTCTGACTTTTCTTTATTTTAAGCCTCCCAAATCCCAACAAATATGGCATTTTATCTCTTATACAAATGTGCCTGATTTCACATGGCTCAACCACTCCAGAAATGGACACACAAATTTTGTCATATAACTCATCATGTGCTTGCAATACCCAACACATCACAATCGGCTGACATAAGGGCTCACCAGTACATAAGACAGTAATCCTTATACCCATTTTGATTTATCTACTATACTCTTTGTATCTACTGGTTTGCCATATACATTTGCATTAAGGATATATTTCGAGCAGCTGTTTACTTTTGTTTACACCCATGACCCATCTGCGTAACGGGATGCTATATGATGTGTCTATGTTCGGACTGTGATCCGTATTTGTATGTATACTGCTATACTTTATTTTCTAATAAAATATTTTGGGAAAAAAACCCAAAAACATTTCAAAACTATCTATAAAAAAATCACACTCACAGAGTTGAGAGGGTTGCAGAAAGTGGGCTCACAATGAAAGAGTCCTGTGTATTCCAGCCCATGACTGTTTCATTTTGAGTCCACTTTCTGCAACCCTCTCAACCCTGTTTGTGAGTATGATTCTTATAGATTGGTTTTTAATGTTTTTATATGTAATAAATGTTTCAGTATGCTATAATATCAGGATCTGTTTGTGCTAATTTCTCTGTTTTCTTTTACATGTGCTCAAGTCCCCTTACTCTTCTATCAAGTCAGCAGCAGCATCTGAACCTGATTTAGAGCTAGTCATTCATTAATTAGATATTGAGCTATACCTCTGAGACTGGCTAATATATATGTACATACATTATTTGTTATTTATGTTTCCCCACATCAGTAATTTGTTTCTATTTTGCTGAGGCAATTTGTTCTTTAACTAGAATGATATTTGATTCCTGTAATATTACTGAGATGGTGGATGGAAGACCTGATGGCAGCTGAAACTTGTTGGTAATTGGTAGGTCAGTGTCCAGGATCACACAAGGGCTGTATACATGGTTTAGGAACAAAAGGTTTTTATTCCCAAGGTTTAAAGCAGCTGTATGTGTTTGCTGCCACTGTGATGTTAGCTTCTACCCTCCATATACAAACGTTTCTGTTGTCTGGGGTTAATTTCAACCAGTTACAGTTCATCCGCTCTTGTATATTGGTAAAACACCTGTTGATCTTGATCACAAGCTTACCGGGGTCTGGTTTGAAGTACAGGTAGAGGTGTGTTCCATTTGCATAGCAATGGCAGCTAAAACCATTGTGTTGGATGATAATTCTCAGTGGGATCATGCATATGGTAGATAACATTGGTAACTGATTGGAGCTCTGTACCACCCCATAATGTAATGGAAAAAAGAAGAGTGTATTCCTGCTATCACCCTTTGTGACCTTCCTGACAAGAAGGATTTGAACTAAATAAGCACTGTATCCTCTAGACCACAGAGCAGCTTTAAATGATTCGGGAAGATGTTATGGTCTACAGTGTCAAATGGGGCATAAGAATCAAGGAGGATAAGGATGAAGCATTCTCAATGCTCTCTAGCTATCAATAGACCATCCGATAAGTGGACCAGTGTGGTTTCTGTATTTCATTTTTTTAAATCAAATTACAATTAGTCATAGACTGTGTTATTTGGCAGCAAGGCCTTTATCCAGTTAGTGACTACCTTTATAATCACCTTTTGTAAAAAGTGGAAGTTTGAGATTGCTCTGTATTTGGCTCTCTGAATCCAAGGAAACATTTGTACCAATAACCTGGTAATGGCTTCCATAAGTTGGAGATCCCAGGATCGAGACAGCCCTGCAAATTTTTTGGACTGCTAGTATGAGGCTAATACAGTACAAGCTAATAGTGGATCTGTTTGACTAGGGTCAAGCTCACATGTAGCTGGATGGAGCTCTTTGATAGCTAACACAATTCTTTGACACTTTCTTCAGTACTATCGAATGTTATTCAAAGGCATATTGATGTAAAGTCTATACTACTGGGCTTTGGTAGTTCCATCTTCAAAAAGACTTTGTTGGCAATGTAATGAACAAACTCCTCACATCTTCTCTTTAAGAGATTTAGACTTGGCTTAAGGCAACCTGGGATACATAATTTTTCCACAGTGCAGAAGATTTGAACAGGTCTGTTACTTGCTCTTCCAATTTTGTGGGATAGGTAGTTGATTATTTTTTTTCTGCAATAATGCAATACTTAAGGTGCTGATTTTGGGAATTTTTGAACTGTTCAGCTTGTGTTTTTCTCCACTCCCTTTCTGCCTACTTCCTTTTTGTTTCATTAGCCTCACAGTCTTGTCTTCCCAAGCCCAAGGTGGTGTGAAGAAAGAGGCTTGTTCTTAACAAAAGCAATGTAGTCAAAGGTAGAAGTAACACTTTTTGTTGTATAAATAGACCAGGAGGTTTGGGTCCTGCTCCGGGGAGCACAGAATCTCACAGTTCAGAGCTTAGTCTATATATGGACAGCTGTCTTCTTAACGGGCAATATTTTTTTGGTTTGTGTTAAATGAAGGAGCAATACAGAAATGCACTGGGTGGTGATATGATCATAAAACTGGGTTGGTAGTTAGATCAGTTATTTTCAGTCCCAAATGGAAAACAAGGTCAAGTTAATGACCTTTTTTGCTAGTGATAGATGAATTTTCTTGAAATAATCCCAGTGCTGTCATAGTAAGAAGAAGTTCTTGTGGAAATTGAGACTGCTTCTCATCAACCCAGGCATTTCATTCTCCAAGGATGAGCAATCTGGAGTGGTCTATGGCCAGCACAATCCTAACGCTAGTTATTTCCTGAAAAAAATTATTTTCTATCACCTGGTGGTTGGTAGATCAGTAACATTTTAAAGCTCATTTCCCCAAATAGCTCCTTACCTACATATTCAAATGACTGAATTTTACCAATGGAGATGGTCTGAGGTTCAGTTTGTATTTAAACAAACTGTACCCTTGTAATCTTGAATTGTACAGTAAAATACTGAGTAGTTACTTGGTACTGCTGCTTTTAAGAGGGGTCCTGCATCTAGCCATAGTTCATTTAGGCAGGTCAGGCTACAGGATTCAGTGAATTGAGCTATGGCAGCTCTCTCCTTCCTTATAAATCTGATATTACAGTGAGTGGTGGCATTGGAGTATGTACCTGAATTATTTTGCTTTTTTAATGACTCTTTGCAGTGGGCTGACAGGGTTGGTGTTTGATTTCTCATAGATCACTCGTAGATTTCTGTGTGCCTGTCCTCCTCTACAGTCCATATGGGTCTAAAATTGATGAAGATTTTTACTTTCTCCCTGCATTGATGGACAGCATAGGGAGAGAGGAGAACAAAAAGGACTTTGATTGGCTGCTACGACAGCCTATGAGAAAGTCCATCCCCAGCATTTCGACATGCCCACAGCTTGATTGAAAGACACAGTGAGCCCTGAAACAGAACTCAGGGTGATATTTTTTCTAGGGCCCAGGGGCTGCTCTGTGCTTGAAGTGTATAGGGAGCCCAGAGAGAGGGAACAGGACTGTGAGACTTAAGCTCCTGGAAGCCTGTATACAGGGTGTTGGAGCTGCTGCTTCTTTTTGCCAGGAGACTGCTAGAGAGAGAGAGAAAGCTGCTGTTGGTGGGTGCTCCACCAAGGGGCAAAGAGCCCCAATGTGTCAAGGTCCTACTTTTCCTCAGGGCTTGTGCTGCTCCATGTGCTGGCATCCATCTTAGGTGTCTGCAAAGCATTGTGGGATCCTTTATGCTTTCAGCCCTCTGCGGCTCCTCCTCCAGGAGGTGGAGGCTTATCACATTTAAGCCTGCTGTTTGTAGCTGTCCATTGCATTCGTGTCCTGTCTGTTGCACAGCAGCAAGCTCCTGTTTAGCTACTCATTGCTTTCCTAGATACCGACTAGTCTTTGGCTAAGACTCCTCCTGGCTTCTGACCCCGGCTCTGGCGACCATTTTTCCTGGCTCCTGATCCCGGCTCTGGCGACGATTCTTCCTGGCTCCTGATCCCGGCTCTGGCGATGATTCTTCCTGGCTCCTGATCCCGGCTCTGGCGACCATTCTTCCTGGCTCCTGATTCCGGCTCTGGCGACCATTCTTCCTGGCTCTTGACCCCGGCTTTGGCTACGATTTTCGCTGTTGGACTTGCATAGACTCTTGTCTTGTTTCTATATTAATAAAGCTACCTTTAATTGCACCTCCTTGTGTGTCTGGCTCCTCGCTCCCTGACACAATGCCAGCAGAGTTGTTAGCCCACTGGCCAGTAATTATGTATGGCATTTCTGCATTAGGCAGGGTATACTGCTGTTGAAACTGTTATTTGCACTAACTTTTTAATATTTCTGTTTTACTGCTTTAATGTCAAGGTAGGTTCTACTTCACCAGATGTGTAAGTGTTGTTCCCTTACACTGTCCTAATGTGTTCTGGACTGTTTGTTTTATAAATGGCCATGAGAAATCAGTATTACATTACAATCCTATTCAAGTCACTGGAAATGCAAAACCCACTTGAAGCAGGTTAAATGCAGGTCAGAAGGACATCAGCTGTTGGTCAAATGCACCTGTCAATGAAGTCTGAATGATATTAGAAGCATCTGCTGTTCATTTTTTAAAGGCAAGTATTGGAAGTTTCTAAATTTGGTTTATTATCAGCCACTTGCAGTCCAAGTACAATAGAGCTTACAGAGTATGTGAGAGCAGAAAATCAGTTGTGCCAGACAGGACCATGCTGTGTTGTAGATCAGTGTAAATCTCAGGACTGTATGTATAGAAATACAAATCCCTTGGCAGCTGAAACAACTCCATTATCTGTATTTTATCTGTTTTGCTGTTTGCCATAAACCAGTGAAAAGGCATGTGCAACCAGTGCAGGTCGTAGGCAAAATGCATCATTGCATTCAAGCTGCTATGCCGTTGTAAAGACAATTGGTAACTATTACGTTTAGTGACCTCCTACTCATTTTAAAATAGCACAAACACACAAAAGCATTTCCAGCACACCACCTAAAAAAATGGACCCTGTTTAACAATTCATGGTAAAAGCAGTGGATTTAGTTTCAGACATTTGCAAATATATGTGGAAACCGCAGTGCCTACGTCAAGGCTCCTCTGTATACGACAGGCTGAACTCTATATTTTTGAGAGCCTCCAAGTTGAAACAAATATAGCAGTGAATAAATTAGGAGCAGATTTACCTGGAGGGAGCCCACTCCTCCTAAAAGGCACAGGAATATATTGGACACTAAGGAAGAGCACAATGGCAGCTGAAGGCATCCAATGTGATCTCATGCCAAATCCAGTGAACAAACTGTACAATTATTATTATAATAAGGGGGACAGAACATGAGACAAGACAGTAACAATACAATGCACGAGGGGATCAAGGGCCCTGCTCTTTCGAGCTTACAATCTAGGAGGGAGGGGAAAGTGGTACAGGAGGAAATGGCTGTGGGGGATGGAGTGGTGGGAGGAGTGGAGGAGGTCAGTTGTTAGGTGAGGGTGGGGTAGGCTTCCCTGAAGAGGTGGGTTTTCAGGGTGCACCTGAAGGTGAGGAGGGTAGGTGACAGTCTGATGGATTGGGGTAGGGAGTTCCAGAGGATGGGGGAAGTCCTGGAGAAATCCTGCAATCGGGCGTGGGAGGAGGAAACCAGGGAGCTAGAGAGTAGGAGGTCCTGTGAGGAGCGAAGGGCACGGGTAGGGTAGTATTTGGGTATCAGGTCGGTTAGGTAGTTTGGGGCGGCGTTGTGAATGGCTTTGTAGGTCAGAGTTAGCAGTTTGAATTTGATGCGCTGGGCAATCGGGAGCCAGTGAAAGGATTGGCAGAGGGGGGTGGCGGATGTGGAGCGGTTGGTGAGGTGGATGAGTCTTGCCGCTGTGTTCAGGATCGACTGGAGTGGGGATAGTGTTTGTTTGGGTAGGCCAGTGAGAAGGGAGTTGCAGTAGTCCAGGCGTGAGATGATGAGGGAGTGTACGAGTTCTTTAGTAGTGTCTGGGGTGAGGAATGTACGTATCTTGGAGATGTTGCGGAGGTGGAGCCTGCATGATCTTGATAGCAATTGGACGTGAGGTAGGAAGGAAAGGTTTGAGTCCAGGGTGACACCCAGAACTTTGGCATGTGGGGTGGGAGTGATGGTGGCGTTGTTAGTAGTGATGGAGAGGATGGGGGGGGCGTGGGGGGGGGGAGACCAGGAGCTCGGTTTTGGACAGATTTAATTTGAGGAAATGGAGCGACATCCAGTCTGATATGTTGTTCAGGAGGTGGGCGATGCGGGCGTAGAGTGAGGGGGTGAGGTGGGGGGTGGAGAGGTAAATTTGTGTGTCATCGGCATAGAGGTGATAGTTGAAGCCGTGGGAGTGTATTAGTTTGCCAAGGGAGGAGGTGTAGATGGAGAAGAGGAGGGGTCCGAGGACAGAGCCTTGGGGGACTCCGACAGAGAGGGGGAGAGAGGGGGAGGTGGCAGTGTTATAGGTGACGCTGAAGGAGCGTTGGGATTGGTAGGAGGAGAACCAGGAGAGAGCAGCGTCCCTGATGCCAAGGGAGTGCAGTTTAGTAAGGAGGAGAGGGTGGTCGACAGTGTCGAAGGCCGTGGAGAGGTCAAGGAGCAGGAGGACAGAGTAATGGCCATTAGCTTTGGCGGTTAGCAGGTCGTTGGTGATTTTAAGTAGGGCGGTTTCGGTGGAGTGTAGGGGACGGAAGCCAGACTATAGAGGATCAAGGAGATTGTTATCAGTGAGGTGGGCGCTTAGGCGATTGTAGGCCAGGCACTCAAGGAGCTTGGAGGTGAACGGTAGCAGGGAGATGGGTCTAAGGTTGTTCAGGTCAGTGGGGTCAAGGGAGGGTTTTTTCAGTATGGGGGTGATGTGCTTTAGAGGGGAGGGGAAAGTGCCAGTGGAGAGGGAGAGATTGAAGATGTGGGTGAGGGAGCGAATGATGGAGGGGGGGGGTGACTGGAGGAGCTGTGAGGGGATAGGGTCCAGGGGGCAGGTGGTGAGGCGGGCTTCAGTGAAGACCTTAGAGACCTCCTCAGGGGTAGCTGGGCTGAAGGAGCAGAGCGTTGGAGAGGTGATAGTGTGCGGGGCGTTGGGCATAGTGGGTGCCTCTCCTGTCTCTGCCCCAGCCCAGCCCTTGGCACTTATTTAATTGTGTGCTTGAAAGCTACTTATAACCAATAGATGGCAACCACCTCAATTTATAGCTTGTTGGAGAAACTGTGCTGTATTGTTGGTGTCAGTGGGAGGAATAGTGCCCCAAAGACCATTTAAAGGCAGGCAAAAAGCTGTATTAGACCCACGGAATGTAAAAAACACTGCTGACAAAGATCTGAATTTGCCTCCTAAACCACCAGCATCAACTGGTGAAATAGCACTTGATGGTCCTAATTATGAGAAGTGGGTAATATTGGGTGGTGATAAGGAACATTGACTGTATAGTCAGAAGATTGGCATCACATTTCAATCAAATTCAGGCAGCTCTTACAAGTCTTTAACAATGTTGTCAAATCTGTTTGCATATTGTGATGATGACTATAACAAACATTTAAAAGGACCCTATTAGGAAAGCATTGTTTGGTGCTACAATTGCTCCTGTTGGCATCCTTGCTTCACCAAATTAAAAAAAACTATTATGTAGGTTGTGGCTATCAAAACTGATCCAAATAGTATATTCTCTTAATTATAATCACCCCAGAGGCAGTTTCCAGGTCCAAACCCCTTCCCCCACCCTCGCCACTGATTTGATTGACTGTCTGATTAGTTTTTATTGGTTATAAGTAGCTTTCAAGCACACTGTCAGGGATCACGGCGCCGGAATCCTGCATCACGGCGCCGTTCCCCCCGCGCATGCGCACTGGCGGCGAGCCGCGGCTGACAGGACGCCGCGCATGCGCAGTAGAGAGTCGAGGGCGCGCCTCAGGCGTCCAATGACAGCCGGGGGCGCGTCCCAGCCAGCCAATGACAGTGCAGGGCGCACTATTTAAAGATGCCCTGCACTGTCACCCATTGCCGCAAGGTCTTATGTGATCCTGGATACCTGCTCCTGTTCTGTGACCCTGTTTTCGACCCTGACTACGCTGCCTGCCCCTGTGTTTGACCCGGCTTGTCCTGACTACTCTGCCTGCTCCTGCGTTTTGACTCGGATATCCTGACTATTCTACGGACTGATTTACCTGGCTGACCCTGCATGTGACCTGACTACTCCTTGCCCGCTGATTTGGTACCCCGCTTACCCCCCACGGAACCACTATCCGTGCCACCCTGCTGGGGCCGTCATCCGCCTCATATCTGGCTCTCCCGGTACCTACACGCATCCCCGGAGGCCTTCCCAGCCGCTGGTGGGCCCGCCCAGAGGTCGTGACCTGGCCCGGGACTGTTTCAAGTCCATCCCCACCATCAGGGGCCCTGGTGAAGGCACAGCCCGGGCTTAGACCCCACGCTCTGGGTTGGTCTATCAGTTGGCAGCCGGAAGGCTCCGCCTGGCGGATCATAACAGTACCTTGCGGCCATGACAGAGCCAGGAGGTGGACCGGCGTCCCTAGAGGATATTTGCCAGCACCTGGCAACTTTGACCCAGGCCTTCCAGAACTTCCACAGTCGCTGCGCCCGACTGGAAGACCGCATGGAGACATTAGCCCCCCAGACTCCTCCTGCTCAGAGTCCCCCGTCTGGGGAACCTCCCGCTACCCCGACATCCGGAGCGGTTGCCACACCCTTAGCTCCTGAGCCCCGCGTTCCCCTGCCGGAACGGTTCCGTGGTGACCGGAGCCGCTTCCGAGCCTTCCGGAATGCTTGCACACTATATTTTGACTTGCAGCCCCGCACATTCTCCTCCGAGACCGTCAGGGTGGGGTTTATAGTCTCTCTCCTTCAGGATGAGCCCCAGGATTGGGCTCACCGTCTGATGGAGAGGCGTGACCCCCAGCTTGACTCCGTGACCAAGTTCTTTCAGGCCATGGCAGTATTGTATGACGACCCTCAGCGGGCTGCCTCCGCAGAGGCTACCCTATACTCTCTGCGGCAAGGCCGCCGGGCAGCCGAAGAATACGCGTCCGACTTTAGGCGATGCATGGGAGACACCAGATGGAACGATGCGGCCTTATGTCACCAGTTCCGCATCGGGCTGTCTGAGCCTCTCAAGGACGAACTAGCACGAGTAGGCCTACCAGACTCCCTGGAAAGACTGATTGAGTTGGCCATCCAGATTGACCGTAGGTTAAGGGAACGTCGGCTGGAAAGGAGCAGCCAGGGTCAAAGGGTGGCATGGATCCCACCGAGAGACACAGCTCCAACCCCAGGGAACCATCCCCGAGGCACGGAATCGGGGGACAACCCGGAACCCATGCAGCTGGGACTGGCCCGTTCCCACTTGTCGGTCGAGGAACGTCAAAGGAGACGATCGCTGAACCTATGCCTGTACTGCGGGGAAGCTGGTCACCAGGTGCGCTCCTGTCCTGCAAAGATGAGTAAGTCCGCTTCCTTTTCTTTTACCTTACCCGCAGGAAGGGATGATCAGTCCAATTACCTGGCCATACCTGTGTCTTTGCAGCTCCCGGGAAGAACACTATCGGTGACCGCAATCGTTGACTCTGGAGCTTGTAGTTGCTTTGTCGACCTGACTTTTGCCCACCGGCAAAAAATACCACTGCAGACCAAAGAAAGGGGGTTCAACATCTTCTTGGCAGACGGCTCCAGTATAAAATCAGGGGTGGTGGACCAGGAGACACCACCCATTTTTACCACAATAGCAGACCATCACCAGGAGTTCCTCCGTTTGGATGCCATCGCATCACCCCTATTTCCAGTCATTCTGGGGCTCCCTTGGCTGCGGGCCCATAACCCCCAGGTTGACTGGGAAAGGGGGACGATTCAATTTAGGTCACCCTACTGTTTGAATCACTGCCAGGTCACGGGATCCGTGGGTCCCCGGTTCCTCCTGTGCTTGGACGGTGATGCCAATCTATCCCAGACTATTCCCCCGGCCTACCATGACTTCTTGGACGTTTTCAGTAAGCGAGGGGCTGACGTTCTTCCCCCACACCGTTCTTACGATTGTCCTATAGACCTCCTACCCGGATCTGAGATCTCGTTCGGCCGGATCTTTCCCTTGTCAGAAACGGAATCGGGTGTACTGAGGGAATATATTGACGAGAACCTGCGGAAGGGGTTTATTCGTCCTTCCACATCCCCAGCCGGGGCCGGGCTGTTCTTCGTAGAGAAGAAGGACAAATCGTTACGGCCCTGCATAGACTACCGTGATCTAAACAAGATAACGGTAAAGAACCGTTATCCCTTACCGTTAGTCCCCGAGCTCCTCCAGAGATTAAAATCGGCAATGATATTCACTAAACTAGACCTGCGGGGGGCCTATAACCTTGTCCGTATCAGGGAGGGGGATGAGTGGAAGACGGCCTTCCGTACGAGATTCGGTCACTACGAATATCTAGTGATGCCATTCGGGCTCTGTAATGCACCGGCAACCTTCCAGCATTTCATCAACGATGTTTTTCGTGATTTCCTCGATGTCTTTGTAGTAGTTTATTTGGATGACATCCTAATTTTCTCCCCTTCACTGGAGGTTCATCGACGTCACGTAGTACGGGTATTAGAACGGTTGCGTCAACACGGGCTATACGCCAAGGCAGAAAAGTGCTGTTTCGAACAGCGCGAAATCACGTTCTTGGGACTGGTTCTCTCTTCCGCGGGGGTCGCGATGGATCCCCAGAAAGTCACGGCGATCTTAGATTGGCCAATACCCGCCGACAAAAAGGGGGTACAGCGTTTCATCGGCTTTTCCAATTTTTATAGAAAGTTTGTTAGGAACTTCTCCGGTCTGGTCTCCCCGATCACGTAACTGACGAAACAAGGGGTCCGTTTTAAGTGGACTTCCGAAGCCCAGACGGCATTCGAGAAGCTCAAAAAATTATTCACGTCTGCGCCCATCCTCTGCCATCCGGATACTTCCCTCCCATATGTCTTGGAAGTGGATGCCTCTGAGAACGCGGTAGGAGCGGTTCTGTCCCAAAGAAATGGAACCAAGGAACTACTGCACCCCGTGGCGTTCTTCTCCAGGAAGTTGACGCCGGCTGAACGTAACTATGACATTGGAGATCGGGAGCTCCTGGCCATCAAATCCGCTCTAGAAGAATGGAGGTACTTACTGGAAGGAGCCACACACCCAATCCTAGTCTTCACAGATCACAAGAACCTGGAATATTTAAGAACAGCGAAACGACTGAGACCTCGCCAGGCAAGATGGGCTCTTTTCTTCTCGCGATTCACTCTCCATATTACGTACCGACCCGGTACTAAGAACACAAAACCAGACGCTCTGTCCCGCATGTTTGAGGACCCCGATGACACAGTGGCACCTGACACCATCTTACCTTCCGGAAGTTTCCTTGCTCTACAAACAGAACTTCGTTCCAGACTCCTCGACGCTTCTACAGGACTACCAGTTCCGTCGGGGTCACCCCTCCTGAACCACGGCGGGCTGTTTTGGAAGGAAGACCGGATCATGGTCCCAGAAGAGGTGCGAACCCTGGTCCTAGGGCACTGCCACGACCATCGAATGGCAGGTCACTTCGGGGTTGCGAAAACTCTGGAACTACTACGGCGCTCGTTCTGGTGGCCGAACATGAATAAGGACTGCGAGCGTTACGTCCAGACCTGCTCCACCTGTCAAAGGAACAAGCCCTCCAGGAGCCGGGCATGGGGATTGTTACGTCCATTACCAATACCCAAGCGGGCCTGGCAAATGATTGCCATGGACTTTGTGGTCGAACTCCCACCATCCCAAGGCTACACAGCAATAATGGTGGTCGTGGACCGCTTCTCAAAGATGGCACATTTTATACCCCTGGAGAAAACCCCATCGGCACCTGAAACGGCACGGATCTTCATTAAGGAAGTAGTCAGGCTTCATGGGGTCCCCGAAGATATAGTGTCAGATCGGGGAGTCCAATTCACCTCCAGGTTCTGGAACTCCTTGTGTAAAGCACTAGGAATCAAGCTGTCGCTTTCATCCGCCTACCACCCACAGACCAACGGCCAAACCGAGAGGACCAACCAAACGCTGGAACAATACCTGCGATGTTACACGACCTACCTTCAGGATGACTGGTTGACGTTGTTGCCGTCCGCAGAATTCGCGTACAACAACTCGAGTCACTCTGCAACGGGGCAATCCCCGTTCTTCGCCAATTACGGGTATCATCCCACATTTCTCCCTGACCTGATGCCTGAAAACCCGGTACCGGCATCTCAGGACGTCTTAAACTTCTTCTCTGTCAATAACAAGACAATTCAGGAAGCCATCGCCAAAGCCCAAGGGGACAGTAAGAGGGCGTTCGACAGGAAAAGAAGAGGAGAATTACTGCTTCAACCAGGGGATCGGGTATGGCTGTCAACGACCAACTTGAAGATGCTGCATCCTTCGAGGAAGCTGGGACCCAAGTACATTGGCCCATTTCCGGTAAAGCGTGTAGTCAACAAGGTGGCCTACGAGCTTGAGCTTCCGCAGACCTTCAGGGTACATCCTGTGTTCCATGTGTCTCTCCTGAAGCCGTCCAGACCGGATCCTTTCCCGGACCGTGAGTCCAGACCTCCCGAGGCAATCTCCGTAGATGACCAGGAGGAATACGAAGTGGAGACTATCCTCAGTTGCCGACGGAGGGGGAACCAGACCCAGTTCCTGATAAAATGGAAGGGTTATGGCCCTGAGGAGAACTCATGGGAACCCGCCCAGAACATTCACGCTCCCCGGCTCATCCGGGAATTTTTTCGTGGACACCCGCGGTGGAGAGATCAGTGGGGCTCCCGGAGGGTGCCCATTGGGGGGGGGCAGTGTCAGGGATCACGGCGCCGGAATCCTGCATCACGGCGCCGTCCCCCCGCGCATGCGCACTGGCGGCGAGCCGCGGCTGACAGGACGCCGCGCATGCGCAGTAGAGAGTCGAGGGCGCGCCTCAGGCGTCCAATGACAGCCGGGGGCGCGTCCCAGCCAGCCAATGACAGTGCAGGGCGCACTATTTAAAGATGCCCTGCACTGTCACCCATTGCCGCAAGGTCTTATGTGATCCTGGATACCTGCTCCTGTTCTGTGACCCTGTTTTCGACCCTGACTACGCTGCCTGCCCCTGTGTTTGACCCGGCTTGTCCTGACTACTCTGCCTGCTCCTGCGTTTTGACTCGGATATCCTGACTATTCTACGGACTGATTTACCTGGCTGACCCTGCATGTGACCTGACTACTCCTTGCCCGCTGATTTGGTACCCCGCTTACCCCCCACGGAACCACTATCCGTGCCACCCTGCTGGGGCCGTCATCCGCCTCATATCTGGCTCTCCCGGTACCTACACGCATCCCCGGAGGCCTTCCCAGCCGCTGGTGGGCCCGCCCAGAGGTCGTGACCTGGCCCGGGACTGTTTCAAGTCCATCCCCACCATCAGGGGCCCTGGTGAAGGCACAGCCCGGGCTTAGACCCCACGCTCTGGGTTGGTCTATCAGTTGGCAGCCGGAAGGCTCCGCCTGGCGGATCATAACACACACAATTAAATAAGTGCCAAGGGCTGGGCTGGGGCAGAGACAGGAGAGGCACCCACTTTGAGCCAGAGACTCTCCCACCTCCATGACCCCTCACATCTCTTACACTGTGACGGACTGAGATGTCAAACCAACAGATCAGTTCTGCAGATTAAATTGGAAAGGTGCAGCTCTCGTTCTGCCATCAATGTGACCATCAGTGTTTTTTCCCCCTCCCAGTTGCCATGTGTCAGGGCTCCAGGTATGACCAGAGGTGTGTGGACCGACACAGGGAAACACAGACTTCAGGTATGGCGTGTAAAACAATATAATTTATTAAAGGCAACACAAACATAAACGCAGTGCAAACAAACCAAAACCCAAAACTAACACAAATACGTACAACCAGGTGCAACAAACCCTTAACTGATATATATATGTATAAATATGGAACACAACGTAGTCAGGCGGGCCGGGTCGGTAGCTAACAGGCAGACAAGGTACAAGGAGTAGGCAGAAGATTGGTAAGGAGTAGCCGAGGTTGGTGCAGGCAGCGTTCAAGCAGAGTCAGGATCAGGCAGAAAGCAGACAGGAAGCAGGTACAGGGGCTCATGGGAACAATACACCAAGGCACTGACTGCAGGCCTGGCCATTCCTTAAATACACCTCCTGCAATCAGCCTCAGGTGATGGCTTGACTGCAGAGTGAGCTTCTGGCTGCTGAGAGCACCCGCTGGCCAGCCCTGGTACTGCATCCCACATGGCAGGTGAGTCCCACTACCAGTGGTGAATCCATTCCTGACACCATGATGGTGGTGGCAGACTGAACAGAGCCATTGACTACAGCTGGCCTGTGCAGCGTTGTTTGCCTATACATTATCATTGGTTGTTATGGTGCAAATGGCCTCTGAGGCTGGTGGGCTGACTATACATAGGCCCAATATGGACACTCTGACACTTGGTTGAAAAAGGGGCAGATTGTCACAAATGTATGGCAATGAACCCTTCTAGCGTCACAATTGCTTAATTTTGCCCTCTTAGCTAGAAACATACAGCCAGATCTTTGACCAAGCTTTGGATTGTGTCATCTGATCTTGGGTGATATCAGGCCACCCATTCTCCTATCACAGATTTACTTGATTTATATATAAAACTTTTCTTATATCTACCCATTGATTATAAATGTTGCAAATGACAACAAATTCAGCCTCAACTGCCCACATTTGCAAACAAACTATAGGCTGGTGCATTGAGTGGGTTTTGTTGTCTAGTTTTTACAGATGCCTTCAAAAAACTTGGTATGTCACAGGTACCCAGGGAACCTTTTCCAATGCAGAGAGTAAGCAAAGCTGAGAATTTGAAAGAGTGCTGCTAGGGGCACTCTGTACCAAAGGTCAAAAGAGCAGATTTCTCTTTTTCTGCTTGTTCAACATGGGTGTCAAATGTCCACAGTGGGTACGAACACCCTTGGAGTTAGGCTTGGGCCACATTGGGGCAATGCTAAAATGTCCTGTGTAAGCGTCTGATTTATAACACCTTTCAATGGCATGGCTGACTGGTAAAGCAGTTGCCACTTTGCAGGTTGGTACACCTGAATATTAATTTGTGCATGTCACAAACAGGTTACTTGCTTTAAATTACTTTCATGAAATACACTAGCCAAGTTCTTAATAGTTTATGACAATCTATTTCTTATAGCCAAAAAGCAATCCTATACCACAGAGGGAAAGAAAACTAATCATAAAGCTGAACATTTTATTGATTCATGGTTAGCTGTTCTGGAATTTAACACAGGGACTTTATGAGAATATTTAATATGGCATCTGCTTATTGTTATGTTTCACAAATGCCTGTACAAAGAGTAACTCCATAAAGCTGACAGAATGATGTATGCTCTGTTTGTAACTGTAAAAGCTTTGAATGCAAAAGGAGTTTTCTCGTACAATAGAAAATTGGACCTCTGCTTCTGACTTGTAAGTAAAGTAATAGAAAGGGGTCTATTTATAAACATTTTCACCCAAGATTCACAAAACTTTTACCCACAATTCCCACATTTTCCAAACTGAATATTATTAGAAAATCTTTCTAACTAGACCCCCCAAGTGTTCACCCATGCGGTTTCATCAAGATTATGAACTTTAATTGTGGATTTCACCCACACTTCTGCTGCAGGTAAAGTTATCCACTGTGATATAATGGCACGTTGAACACAACATTAGACCTCAGTGGACATTTTTAGATTGATGCTACATGTCTAGATTTTTACTAGCAGTGCATCTGATTGACAGGCATCACTAGGTGCCCTATCGTAGTGCTGCAGCAGGTTTAGGACCATTAAAATATTCCCAGACATACTTTAAGGGCAATGGCATAGGAACAAGGTGTGCAACAATGTCTCGTTGGGGCCTGATTATGTTTCTGATCCAGAAATGCCCATTTCTCACCTCCTTGTCTCATGAACTAACACGAGCTTCAAAATGCCACCCTTTCAACAGGTACTTTTGAAAATATGAAAGCACATAGGGCAATTCTAAGACATATTGAAGTTAACTCTGCACATCTGTCCTTTGAAACTCTACTTTCCCACTTTCTTTTACATTGGATAAACTTTACTTCTGATGCTAAGTGGCAATGACTATGACGCATGCACACCACCAACTGTAGCTCTTCAAACAGAGCTGGTGATGGGTTCCAAATCTACCATTCCTCTGACTCCCGTCCTTGCCCTGCTCAGCTTTTTTCAGCATAATATAGCCTAGCTTTAAAAACCAAAGAGCACGAGTGTGGTAATAATTTGGGTGTTGCTTAGTGATGCCACCTTCCAAATTCTTGATCTACATGTGCATAAATGGCAATTGGGTATTCCAATTTTTAAGCAAAAATACTATACACGGGAAGCAAAGAAAAGTTTATTTAATCAATTCTGAATTAAAGCGGAGCTCCACCCAAAAGGGGAAGGTCCGCTTTAAGGACTGCTCCCCCGCTCCCCTCTAAGGATTGGCACCTTTGGGGGGCGGGTACCTGAATTTGACAGGTACCCGCTCCTTCTTCTGGTCCGATTGCCTAGGCGATCAGAAGTGGAAGGTGTCCTCCCTCCCTGTAGTCTTTTGGGACACGTGACAGGTCCCAGAAGACTACAGGACCATTCATAAAGTGCAGCGCTACTTGCACATGCGCAGTGGGTACCTGGCTGTGAAGCCGCAAGCTGTCACAGCTGGGTGCCCACACTGAAGATGCTGGTCTCCTGGAATACAGGACGGCCGGTGAAAAGGGATGCAGGGGACACACTGCGGGACTGAGGGACAGGTAAGTGGCTGTTTTTTAAAAGTCAGCAGCTACAGTTTTTGTAGCTGCTGACATTTATTTTTTGACAGGGTGAGTGGAACTCCGCTTTAATGTCTTGTCTTTTTTTTCTGGGGATGCCAAATAATACTTGGAAGGTTGTCTTTGTATATCTGTTGCTTGTCAATATTTAAAGAGGGTGTTCACTATATTTCCCATTGCCAGGAAATTGGCAAGACACTGGTGTTAAAATATTGTGTTAGTAAACTAATAGATCTGAAACATATGCACTCATCCATTACTGATCATGGTACATCTTTTGATTAGACTCAAGTGCTGCTCAACAGGTGCCTGTTAGTCCATTGGTCCAATTATTGTCAAAATAAACATGCAAAACATTCCTGGGGTACTGCTAGTTACACTTCAGAAAGGGCATATCAGGCCTGAAAAGTTGTATTTCATTGCTGTGATGCTTGAATAAAATGGGCATACATCAGTACTGTCTGGAACCTTTTTGTTAATGGAAATGTTTTTGTAAATGATGTAACAGTGGTTGACAACAATGAATGTAAGCAAAGGGCCACAAATCTGTGAGTAAATTATATATTTTTTTATATTATTATTATTATTTAAAAATTGGCCCAAAACTGCTACACAAGCAGTTAAAAAGTAGCATAGAATGTACAAGCACTGGTCACACTCTGTATTGATTCAGTGTCTTGCATTGCCTTTGTTGACAACACATGTTCAAATGATCTTGTAAACCATGGTGATTAAGATGCTGGCTCTTTGCCAGACATCAGCTATGTTTTGTATATCTGTTTTCTAGATTTACATTCATATTTTAAATATTCAATAAATATTTAGGAAGCCTGCTGGCACTGGACAGATCCACAATCTCCATAGTGGCAGACAAATTGTTCCTAGCCTTGCATAACTTTTCAGAGTTTGCTGGCTACCAGTCAAGTTTTAGGTGAATAAATTCACTGGCCACGATAATGTATCATGTACAGGGGTTAGAAAAAAAATGGAACCACTACAGGTGTGAAAGTGACATGTTTTGCATTGAAAGCAGAAGTGATATAACATTCTTTTGCTTCCACTGTGTGATGAGACACCTAGCTAACAGGTGGGAAGCTTCACTCTTCTCATTGACTGCGTGTGCTGCTAGTAATACAAAGTCATGTCAGAGCTTACTGAGCTTTAAAGAGGGTAAATTGTTGGTGCTCGCTTAGTTGTTGCCTCTGTGACTGAAGTTGCAAAATTATTTGCCTGTTGCTAGCTACAGTATCAAAAGTTATGACAGCATGTACAGTGAAGACTGAGATAGAACTCTGCAGTCACTTTTTCATCACTTGTTTTCTTATTCTGGGTCACAATCCTGCACAATGTCCTTTTGTCTCTTTCGGTCAGTTGACCATGTTGACCGGCTTATGCTTATCAGACAATGTTTTCCCAGAAAGTGGATGTAACACCCTCCAGGTTAGTTAGGCAGTTTTTGTTAGGTAGAGGCTGAGTAGCGGCCTGGGATGAATCAGCCTGTGAGTGTAGCGGGAATTCACCACAGGACAGGCTGGGGAGGTTCTAAAGGTCAAAGCTTCTGCAGACCTCCCATCTCTCCAGAAACCTGAGTGCTATCTGGAGGAGGGAGGAGGCTCAGATCTGCATGCTTGAGGGAACTTGGCCAATCCCCTGGCAGGAGGCTGGGCATGGCGACCAGGACAACCCATGAGTATCACAGTGTGTGAGAGCAGTGTCTTTGTCGGGTGGAAGATGGACTGAGAGGAAGGCTGGAGTGAGGAGACTGGGAGGGGGCTCAGGGAAGGGAGCCCACTGTTAGGGTCCTGTCCACGGCAGGAGTTCTGGAAGATCTGGCACTTCTTCCTATACTCTACATGGCCGCAGAAGTACACATCAGCCTCAGTCTGGTGCCAGACGGCCTTTATAAGGAGGCTTATCACTTCCTCTGGTTGCTGGATGATCTCTAGCTCCCCGTGCCCTGTTCCTGTTTCCTGTGTTCTGACTTGTGATTTCCTGTTACCGACTCAGCTTTTTCCTGGACCTGTCTACTCTGATTTACCCCTGATCTGACCTCGGCTTGGCTTACGGACACTCTCTCTCTCTCTCTCTCTCTCTCTCTCGCTCCACTGTGAATGACCTTGGCTATCCCATCTGACTACATCTGCTCTGATTCCCACCTGGTACCAGACCTTGACTTTAACCAACTATCCAGTAAACATCCAAATCCCGGAAGGGCTTGCATACCATGCACAGGTGCCTCCTTTCTGCAGACCTATCTCCGTGCACCAGCTGTGCCTCTGAGTGGACCACCAACCAGCACTCCTACAGGTGACCTGTGCAACTTTTGGCCTGACTCCCGCTGTCCCACTCTCAGGGGAGTCTGGTACTTAGTCGCAAGGGAAGCCCTCTCTCCATTGGCCTCCATCACCAGGTATGTGATACCCACCTTCAGGCAGGATTCTAGAAGGGAGAATCTCCTCTGACCCATCTTCTACTTTGGAGGACGGTCTGTGAATCAGGGAAGGAGCCAGGCATAATGCCTGAAGGCAGCTACCATACCACCAAGCAAACAGGGAAAGACAGCGTGAGTACTCCTACACCCCCTGGGCCAGATAAGGAGAAAGGGCGGTCAGGTGCAATACCCAACTAGTCTTCATCCAGGACTGTTCTAAATCTACAGCTTTTGAGCCCCCTTGCCCAGGGATACCCTCAAGCAGCTGGGTGAAGAGGAGGAATTATCTGGGGTCTGAGGAGGTACACCAAAGAGCATTTGGTGCTCTTCAAGAAAGACTTGCTTTCTGCATTTTTGTACATAGTTGCTAAGGAATTTGTCCTCACGTTTAAAGTTCCTTGGGCATCCCATGTACCCCTAGACTCCATCCAAGTTTAACCCCTAAATAAAACTACAAAACCAAGCTCAAAGACGGTTCTTTGGCTCCAGTGTGCAAAGTGTGGAAAATGCAGGTTGCCTGTCTGTGCAGGGCTTAAGGGGGACCCAAAACTCAGCGAGTCCTTAGGGGGTAGTGCTACATGTATATGCCATCATAACCAATAACAACCGAGTGTTTGTTATTTCTAAATTAGTTTGAACAATTTTTCGCCTAGTGTATGGTCAGCATAAGACCCCAGGCAGTCCTTTTTTCTGAAACCTTTTATGTCTTTCCAAACACCCACACCACCCTGCTGACCTCTCTCTCTTCTCCTCCCTCCTCCTCTCCTCTACCTCACCTCTCCTCTCCTTAAGAGACCTCTAGAGGTCAAACATTGAATGGTGCCTTGCCCGCTCTTTTGGGGAGAAGCAATAGGAAAACTCAGTTTCTCTCCTGACACCCCTTACAAGCTTCATTCAAATAATAAAATCATAGGCAGCTAATGGGAATAGTAAGCCTGGTGCCTTTAGTTACTGACAGGGGTCTGCCGAGCCAGTGCCTACTACTGATGCTGGTACACATTTTGAATTATGTGACATTTTGAACTTGGCGTTTTAGATTTCAATCCTGAGTCTAAACTGTCAGATGGAGGTGTGCCCAAGTCCATAGTCCCAAACACCACCACTGCAACTTTGTTTTGGGCAGCTCATCTGAACATCTCCCATCACAGAGAGGTTCACAAAACTCATCCCAAATGTCAGTGCTGTTTGATGTTGTTGGTAAAGTTTGAAAAAGTCAAGTGCAGTATTTTATTATCTATATGCATAAAATAATAGCATTTGTCAGCAAAATTAAGCTCCACTATGGGCATGCTGGGATTGCTAGTTCTTCACATCTAGAAAACCAAATGTGTTTGCTCAAGTTCAAAGAACAAAGGTATACAGCTCAGGCAAACAATCCAAATCAATCCACAACAGGTGCAGGCTCTGGCTCACCACCACACACAATGCAATAGGAAGAAAGGTCAGCCGCACACCGGAGGATAGATGAATATAGTGTGTATTTATTGGTCCATAGGACACACAGAACACCAGGACATGAATACAGGACCTGTTAACGCGTTTTAACAATCAAGTTAAAATAATAATAAAATGCTTGCAGTAATATATATTCACATAATGCACTTATTACTATGGTGTAACCAAACTAGTATGTTGTTGTTGTGTTTGAATTTGATTGATTTTACCATATGTAATCCTGCAAGGGCTGTACAGTTCTTTCCCCTACACTGAGTTTTCACAAAATTCTCACAAATAAAAGTAGCAATTACTGAATATAAAAAAGTGCACCCAAATACCTTTCTACTTTTCTTTTATTCACAGGTCACTTGACCGTCTTGTTTATTTTAGGTTGTGCACTGCCTGGGTGGTTGGCAGGACCAAGCAGCAGCCACAAAGTGGTAGGCCATGTAAAACGAGAGCGCGGGGCCAGCAAATGCTGAAGCGCACAGTGCGCAGAAGTCACCAACTGTCTGCAGAGTCAATAGCTAAAGACCTCCAAACTTCATGTGACCTTCAGATTAGCACAACAATGTGTAGAGGGCTTCGTGGAATGGGTTTCCATGGCCGAGCAGCTGCATCCAAGCCTTACATCACCAAGTGCAATGCAAAGCATCGGATACAGTGGTGTAAAGCACGCTGCCACTGGACTCTAGAGCAGTGGAGACGTGTTCTCTGGAGTGACAAATCACGCTTCTCTGCCTAGCAATCTGACGGATGTGTCTGGGTTTGGCGACTGCCAGGAGAACGGTACTTGCCTGACTGCATTGTGCCAAATGTAAAGTTTGGTGGAGGGGGGATTATGGTGTGGGGTTTTTCAGGGGTTGGGCTTGGCCCCTTAGTTCTAGTGAAGGAATTCTTAAGGCATCAGCATACCAAGACATTTTGGACAATTTCATGCTCCCAACTTTGTGGGAACAGTTTGGGGATGGCCGCTTCTTGTTCCAACATTACTGCGCACCAGTGCACAAAGCAAGGTCCATAAATACATGGATGAGCAAGTTTGAGGTGGAGGAACTTGACTGGCCTGCTCAGAATACTGACATCAACCCCATAGAACGTCTTTGTGATGAATTAGAGCGGAGACCACAAGCCAGGCCTTCTCATCCGACATCAGTGCCTGACCTCACAAATGCGCTTCTGGAAGAATGGTCAAACATTCCCATAGACACACTGCTAAACCTTGTGGACAGCCTTCCCAGAAGAGTTGAAGCTGTTATAGCTGCAAAGGGCGTGGCCAACTCAATATTGAGCCCTACGGGCTAAGACTGGGATACCATTAAAGTGCGTACTCTTGGCAATACAGTGTACATAATCTCAATGACTACCTAGGCTGCTGCAATCACAATTTGCCTGTAGAGGGCGCCTCGATACTACTGACAATACTAACATTGCAGTTCTAATTCAGAATGTCGGTATACGCGCGCCACCTAGAGGACATGGAAACACCTGCGCGGTGTTTGACTGACAAGTTCGCCTAGATTGGTAAAGCAGTAAAGCCCCGCCTCTCCCTACACGTCAACCAGGATGGCGTGTTGTACGTCGTCACGCTTGGAAAATGGCCAGCGTTTGCAGGAAGCAATAAGCTGAAGTTTGACGTCGCTTCTTACCAATCACAAGCGAGGTTGTGAGTTATTTAACCAATAGGAAGACGTTTATCAGACCTCGGGTATTCCTATTGGTGTGGGACTTTTTGTCTGGCTCGGTGAACTTCTCCCACCAATAGGGTAGCGTTTTACTCCCAGTGAGTTGTCAATGCAGAGCCAGCCGGCTGGTGGTCGGTCGCTGTCATGAAGATTGTAATGTGTGTAATGTCCCTGTGTGTCCCCAGCTCTTCTGTCTTCAACTAGCGACCGGTGAGAGCCTGTCTACCTTCTCCTGTACACAGCCGGCCATTACTACACGTATGGTGACAGCTGCTCGCCGCCTCCGTGTCACATCACGATCAGGGGCGGATAGGGCTCAGCTGGATCTCCCATACTACCCCATAGGCGGTGGCTGGTGACTGCTGTCACTGGACAGATATAGGATGATGAAAGGGAGGAAGATCCAGGAAGATCAGTTTATGTGTTTGTAGAAGGAGCACCATAAATACAATCTGTACAATCAACTTTAGATTTAACAAACTATGTCATATTAAGTCCAACCTAAACTGATCTGTCAATCCATATCCAATCAGACAGGCCCTTGTTAGGCTAGGTTCACACCTATGCGGTTTGTGTTTGATCTGTTTTTGCGGTGCGTTATGCATATTTGCTGCATTTTGCTTTTTTTTTCTTGTTGCTAGGCAGATTAAAGCGCAAAACTACATGCTTTTCTGCAGCGTCTCCATTGAAATCTATAGAACTCTGCGTTTAAAAAAAAGTCCCTGACCCTTTACAAAAAACGCACCCAGTGAAATCGCAGAGATGTGAACGTGTCCCATAGGAAATCATGTTGCATGGACTGTAGTGCGTTTCTGCAAAATGCTACAGAAAATGCTTAGGTGTGAACTTAGACCAATACGTGGTTGTTAGTAGATCTAAAGGTGGGCTTACATGCTTCAATTGTTTTTTGTTTACCCAATTGGGGTGCAATTCCATCAAAATCATTGAATCTGCAAACAATGAAATAGCCAGAGCTTCCCTTTCTGATTTATTTACACTTAAGGTGGGAATACATGATTAGAAAATCGACCGATCGGTCATCCGACAACCGAGAGGCGTTCGTTCATTGGTTGAAGTCGTGGCCCACATTAACCAATCTTAAAAAATTGTTCGGGCAATACGTAGTGTTGACATCTTCCGTACAAGTGGAAGTGATGCAGTGTGCGTGTGACCTTGTAGCCACGCCCTTCCAACCAGAACGAGCGATATATACACAATTAACAGCAATGAGTATAATATAGTTTATTACATTATCTATATACATAAATAGTGATACATAAAATATAATTCTGCTTTCATTATCTCATTAGGCCAATCTACTTTTAACATCTGGATTTTTCGTTCGTGTTTACGAAGATTCCTTGGATGTAAACATCTGAGTCATCTTCCGTTTCCGCTCATGTGTGATAGCGCTTGATAGATTTTTTCCGTACGACTGTCATACCACCGCATAGAAAATCAGTCGTTCACACGTGAAACAACATTTTTCACTGTTGTTCAACTGGATTTTTTCATTCACAATATTGTTATCGGTTAAAACATCCTCCTCATCAACGAAGAGAAAGTCGTTCAATCAGTGGTTTCGTGAAATGTTTTGTATGATTTTCTTATCGTGTGTACGGAGCATAAGTTTTCATCAAACAGCCAATTGACCAGGGTGAAATTTTAGTAATAGTTTTGCATCAGTCTGCAGCCCTGCAGTACTTTGTTCATAAATATCGTATTTTGATCAGATTGCGATTAGCTTGGTGGTAACAGTGATGTGATCGATAATGTACGATCATAAGTTATGGTCATATCTTAACAATCAGTCAAAATGCACTTCCCCATGTGTGGTATATCTATTGAATGGGTTGTTGAATATTAATTCTGTTTTGAAGAGATTGATTGGCAAAGAAACTGATAATTTATAGAAATGTATGACTATCATTAATCATTTCCATACCGGGCACTTTTACCCCCTTCCTGCCCAGGCCATTTTTCAGGTTTCAGCGCTCTCACACTTTGAATGACAATTGCGCGGTCATACAACATTGTACCCAAACTAAAATTTTATCATTTTCTTCACACAACTAGAGCTTTCTTTTAGTGGTATTTAATCACCGCTGGGGTTTTTATTTTTTGCTAAATTAACAAAAAAAATTTTTTGAAAAAAAACACGTTTTTCTTTGTTTCTGTTATAAAAGTTTACAAATAAATAATTGTTCTTCATAAATTTAGGCCAAAATGTATTCTGCTACATGTCTTTGGTAAAAATAACCCAAATTAGTATTTATTATTTAGTTTGTAGGAAAGTTATAGAGTTCACAAACTATGGTATAGATCTGAATATTGATCAATCCTGAAGTACTGACAGCCAATCTAATTTCTTGAGGTCCAAGAATGTCAGAACAGTACAGATATCCCCCAAATTACCCCTTTTTGCAAAGTAGATAGTCCGACGTATTTCATAAGAGGCATGGCAAGTTTTTTGAAGTTTTATTTTTTTTTTGTCATTTTTCGGAAAATGAAAAAATGAAAAAAATTATTTTCACTATTTTTTTTTTTACATGCTGTCACCAGTGCAGTACAGCATCATCATATAACTGGCATGGCGGTGAACAGGGACACTGACTGGTGACAGTATGAAAAAAAAAATATATACATTTTTTTATTTTTTAAAATTTTTGTCTTTTTAATTTTTTATTAAATTTTTTTCTTTTTTTTTAAGATTTTTTTTTCATATTTCACTATGACCAAAGTAGTACAATGTTACTAACATTGTACCACTTTGGGGAAGTGATCAGTATTTTTTTTTTTTTTTTTGTACACAATTTGCTTATAGCAAAGAATTACTTTGCTATAAGCAAGTATTTACCTGAATGACATCGATTCATTCAGGGTTTTTTTTTTTTTTTTTTTTGTGCTTAGCTGTGATTTGGTCATGGCTAATCACATGACATGTGCATGTAATTAGCTGTGACCATTCACAGCTATACACTAGTATACAATGGATGGCATGAATTAAGCCATCCATTGTATACAACTGTCATGCGACCTGCTGTGATTGGTCACAGCAGGTCACATGGTACCTGCAACGGGTGCCGGTACTCAGATCTGTCATCGGCCGTGTCCGAGGTACATGGCCGGTGACAGATCGTGCTGCTGCGCATGCCCAGGAGGAAGTCATATGACGTCCATCCGGAAATCTACAGCATTTTGCCGGCCACCAAATGGCTATTGGCGTGACGGCTATTGGTTAAAGCGAAACTAAACCCTCTTATCCTTTTCAGCCAAGGAAGCTGCCATCTTGGCCTCTCTTTGATCTGCAATTGCCATGATGCTGCATATGCGATTAGTTATGTAGCTGTAAATCTCAGACATGAAATATGAACAAAGCACATCCTTCTATAGTGTCTATAGTACTTGTCTCAATCCAGAGCACTAAGAGCTGATTCACACCTTTGCGGTGCGAACTGAAGCTCAGGTTTCACAGCTAATTGATACAGTAGCTGTTCACAGGATCATGTGAGGTTTACATCAGGTTCAGGACAGGGTTAGCTCAGGTTCCTATCTTGTTCACACATATGTGGTTTAGAAACGGTTCCCATAGACATCGATACCCTGTAATCCGCACCTGAACCAGACCGCACTGCTGAGAAATCGGACATGACTCTTTTTAAAAGCGCACTGAATCTGCACTGCCAGTGCACTGGACATATGTGAACAGGCACCATAGGAAGCAATATTATTTCACATGTCATGCGGATTGGATACGGTTCAAATTGCATCCAATCCGCATATATGTGAACCGGCCCCAAGTGTCATTTCTATGTGGTGCTTCGTTCCTCTGCTATCAGCAAGAATCACTTCTGACAAGTTTTCCTGACACCAAGAGAAAAATGGTGACTGGGAGGCAATCCATATGATGGTTTGACAGTTTGTTTGAGAACACAAGCAAATGTGACAGTGTTCCCAGCATGCCATGAACGGAACTGCTGTTTGTTTTTTCAAAAACGTTAAATCAATTGGTTTAGTTCCACTTTAAGGAGATTTTAACGTGAGGTGGACTTAAACTGGTCATACAAGAGGGGAATTTATGAAGACTGGAGTAGACTGAATCTGTAGCAGATGTGCACATCACCCAATCAGCTGCTATCATTCTTTTTCAAAACTTAACTGATCCGTCTTAAGTTAAAGCAGACTAAAGTCTAAGGACTCGTTCACACCGTACATGCATGGAAATTGACGTGCAGATTTCACTAGCAGAGACATCAGTTTTCATACGCACTTCAGTGACGTTTATACATGCTGAAGATTCCTGTGCAGAAGAAATATGCACGTGATACCAGTGTGGTGATGTGAACAGGGCACATAGAAAACAGTTGATTTTGTTGGGCCCTTGCAGAACGCATGCAGAAAAACTGACGTCTCTGCACCACAGTGTAAACGAGGCCTAACTTTAAGGCCTTGTTCAGACCATAGTTACATAGTTAGTCTGGCTGAAAAAAGACAAAAGTCCATCTAGTTTAATCATAAAAAAAGTTATACTATACTAACAGTTGATCCAGAGGAAGGAAAAAAGACCAGGAAAGCATGATCCAATTTGCTCCTGCAGGGAAAAAATTCCTTCCTGATCCTCCGGGAGGCAATTGGATATTCCCTGGATCAACTTTACCTATAAAATGTTGGTATCCAGTTATATTCTGAGTATCTAGGGAAGAATCCAGGCCTTTTTTTAAAGCAATCCACTGAGCTGGCCAGAACCAACTCTTCAGGGAGTCTATTCCACATTTTCACAGCTCTCACTGTGAAGAAACCTTTCCATGTTTGGAGATTAAATTTCTTTTCCTCCAGATGTAAAGAGTGCCCCCTTGTCCTCTGTGATGACCTCAGGGTGAATAACTCTACACCAAGTTCACTATATGAACCACTGATGTATTATACATGTTGATCATATCCCCCCTTAATCTCCTCTTCTCAAGAGAGAATAAATTCAGTTCCTCTAATCTTTCCTCATAGCTGAGCTCCACCATGCCTCGTATCAGTTTGGTTGCCCTTCTCTGTACTTTCTCCAGTTCCCCAATGTTCTTTTTGTGAATCGATGCCCAAAACTGAACTGCATATTCCAGATGAGGTCTTACTAATGATTTGTACAGGGGTAATATGATATCTCTCTCTCTGGAGTCTATACCTCTTTTAATACAAGAGAGGATTTTGCTCGCTTTAGAAACCGCAGCTTGTCATTGCATGCCATTATTAAGCTTGTGATCTACCAGAACCCCCAGATCCTTCTCCACCATTGATTCCCCCAGTTGTACCCCCCCTAGTATGTATGATGCATGCATATTCTTAGCCCCCAAGTGCATAACCTTACATTTATCAACATTAAACCTCATTTGCCACATAGTTGTCCAATGATGCAGAGAAGTCCGTTTTTATGCACTTGCTCTGCAAGGGCACAACAACATCAATTGTTCTCTATATGTCCTGTTCACACCACAGCACTAGTATCACCTGCAGATTTTTTTCTGCACAGGAATCTGCAGCATTAAAAAAAACTAATTGAAGCGCGTATGAAAACTGATGTAAACTGATATCTGTGCAAGTGAGATCTGCACGTCAGTTGGTATGAACGAGCCCTTAAAAACTGAGGAGGTAGGTTGTTTATTGCAGAAGAGACATTCCAAAATCAAATGTTAAAGCGTAACCCATCAGTTTACCGGTTTCAAGTTACATTCCAAACATACTAGGAAGGTAACTGTCACATATGCTGGTGCTCTCAGCCAAAGTGTCAAACTGTCCAATGGCTGGTGTCATAACTGATCACATGTGCAGCAACACGGCAGTTACAGATTAAACAGAGGCCAAAATGACAGCTTCCTTGGATGAAAAGGATTGGAGGGTTTAGTTCTGCTTTAAAAGCTAACACAAATTTGAACTTTTGATTGACAGTTATCAAGTCATCTAATGCACAGAGAATTCTCGTACGCATGTTCGTTCAAAAATCTTTTAGTGTGTGGCCAGCTTTGAAGCTGATTGGTCGCCCTGCACTGATGATTCAGTCTTATGCTGGCCGCATATTTTTTATATATATATATATATATATATATATATATATATATAAAATTGTATTTTTGTACAGTTTTCCTTTAGATTTACCAAAAATATATGAGAGGTCAAACTTTCAATTTGTATGTAATCAGGTAGGCCCTTGCATTACATGATTGAAGGTAAATCTAAAGGAAATTGAGCAAGAAAATTGTATAATGTATGGCCAGCTTTAATAAAGTCTCCTCACAGTGTATATCATACCCCAAGATTTCAGACATAGATCAACTAACAAGCACATTGCCCTCATGGGATGAGGGTATAAAGGGCCAAGTGAAATGGAGATACATATACTGCCTGTATACTCAATAAAAGCCCCAGCCAGTTACAGTAGAAAATCAATGAAGTGCATACCTTGACAGTGTTTACTGAGTACATGTAAAGCCTGACCATGGGGACATGGGGCCCCTGAATTTTAGGTAAAGTCTATATACACCGTTAAAAGTTAACTTTTCCTATTTCTCTGTTTTGGTCTGTTAAATATCCATTAAAAGTGTTTTGATATATCTATTTGTTAACCACTTGCCGCCCTGCCACTGTAGAAATACGGCGGCAGGGCGGCACTGGCAGGCAAAACCACGGTTTAAAACGTGTGTTTTGTAAACGGGGCGCGCACGAGGCGCGCCGCCGCCCTATTTGTCCCACCGATCACCGTCGCCGATGTCAGTCGCCGGGTCACAGTCGGTCCTTAGCGGCTGTTTCCCGGCGAACGGCGGTAAACAGTGACAGAGAGCACAGCTCCAGTAGCTGTGCTGTCTGTCACTTCCTTGTCAGCTCGAGCTAATCGAGGCAGAAGAGTTTCTCTCTCTCAATCAGCCTTGTCCCGTGCAGCACACACCCCCGCCCCCTAGTAAAACACTCCCCCTCACTCAGATAACCCTTCCCTGCAAAATAAAGTTAACCCCTTCCTCCCCATTGCCATTAGTACAGTGTCAGTGGTTTTCTTTTTGCATTGATCACTGTATTAGTGTTTTTGGGGATGTCAGTCACCCCAAGTCAGTACCCCCCCAATGTCAGAATGTCCACCGCAGTCCCGCCATAAGTCGCTGTTCGCTGCCATAAGTCACTGATCGCCGCCGTAATTCACTGATCGCCGCCATTATTAGTATAAAAAAAAACCTAAAAATCCCAGTATCTTTCCCGCCATTTGTAAATGGTATAACTTTCACGTAAACCAATTAATTTACTTGTATTGGTTTTTTTTTTTTTAGCAAAGACATGTTGCAGAATGCATTTTGGCAGAAATTTATGACTAAATTTGATTTTTGCATTTTTTTTTTACTGGACATGTTTTATAGCAAAAAGTCCAAAATATTGTTTTTTTTTCCCTCAAAATTGTCAGCCTTTTTTTTTATAGCGCAAAAAATAAAAACCGCACAGGCGATCAAATACCACCAAAAGAAAGCTCAATTGATGGGGAAAAAAAGATTTAAATTTCATTTATGTACCATATTGCATGACCGCGCAATTGTCCATTAAACTAGCGCAGCGCTGTATAGCAGAAAAATGGCGTAAATTGCAGTATTTATATCATAGTTTGTAGACGCTATAACTTTCACACAAAGCAATCAATATACACTTATTGGGATTTTTTTTACCAAAAACATGTAGCAGAATACATTTTGGCCTAAATTTATAACCAACTTTGAGTTTACTATATATTTTTTATAGCTGAAAGTAAAAAATATTGTTTTTCTTCAAAATTGTTGGTCTTTTTTTGTTTATAGCGTGAAAAATAAAAAGCGCACAGATGATCAAATACCACCGAAAGAAAGCTCTATTTGTGTGAAAAAAAGGACGTAAATTTCGTTTGGGTGCAGCATTGCATGACCGCGCAATTATCAGTTGAATTAGTGCAGCGCCGAGTAGCAAAAAGAGGCCTGGTCATTAAGGGGGGAAAATCCTCTGGAGCGCAAGTGGTTAAAGTGGTTGTAAACTCTTACATATACCTAGTAAAATGACTGGCCTCAGGTGATACAGAGATAAAACAAATCCTCCTTCGTAAGTTGTACCTGTTTATCTGTAGTATTTTCTTTCTCTTCTCTATATCTGTTCAAAGCCCAAAATTTACAAAGCTTGTCTGAAACTTCAGAAAAAAAGGGGGACGGAGAGCTGCATTTACACTCTACAGAGCTCAGTGAGAAGAGCTCTGAGAGCTGGTTGGAGAGAAGAGACACACAACCTTCACATCACACAGGACCAGAGGCTGGAAATCCTTCCCCTGTCACCATATTTCTCTTGGTGATTGGAATACTTGTCATAAGTGATTCATGCTGATAGCAGAGGAACAAAGCAGCAGACAGAAATGACACTTAGTGCTCTGGCGTGAGAACAGCACACACTATAGAGAGATATGCTTTGTCCATATTTCATGTCTGAGCTTTACAATCACTTTAAGTACCAAATAACTTGTTGATCCTGCAAGGAATATTTGTGAGCAGATAACTTCCCACGCTGTCTCTTATCAGGTTTTTTTTTTATGTCTGTACCCCATTTAAGGGTCCTGGTAACCATTGGTATTGAAAACAAAAGTTATAGGTAATCCAAGATTTTGGAGTTGTTCCTAAAGGGGGACCACAGGAAAAAGCCAGTACTCCGAATACAGATCCTTAGTTTTAATGCACACTGGACATTTTTACAGCTGCTGTTTTTGGCTTTTGACAGTCTTTTCTACAGCCGGTAAACTCCCCAGCATGTTATCCTATGTGTCCATACACACATAGACTGTAATCAATGTTTTTTGGCTGGAAAACCCCCTTGAGCTAGTGGGTTTCTGGAGGAGGTTTTTAGCTGTAAAAACGCTCTAATGCTGAAAACCGCGGAAAACCAGCTTTTTTAGACTTTTTTTTTTTTAGGTGAAAAAAAACATGACAAACCGCAAACGAGGCAAAATGCTGCTAAATGCTAATGCAAAAGCGCTGAAAAACTCACATTTTTAACGTGACTTTACACACCATTAGCCGCCCGGACAATGGCCGTTTGGCGGCTTCAAATGTGTCTCTGCACTCCGGGTGCACGCCATTTGGCGTGTTCCCGCACATGCGCAGTTTGCGCTAATGCAGAGCGGCGCAGCAGTGCGATCTGTCACCGGCCGTGCACCTCGGACATGGCCGATGACAGACCCGAGTATCGGCTCCCGTTGCCGGTACCATGTGACCTGCTGTGACCAATCACAGCAGGTCACATGACAGTTGTATACAATGGGATGGCTTCATTCATGATGCCATCCATTGTATACTAGTGCCTAGCTGTGAATGGTCACAGCTAATCACATGCACATGTCATGTGATTAGCTGTGACCAAATCACAGCTAAGCACAAAAAAAAAAAAAAAAAAAAAGCTGAATGAATCGATTTCATTCAGGTAAATGCTTGCTTATAGCAAAGTAATTCTTTGCTATAAGCAAATTGTGTAAAAAAAAAAAAAAAATACTGATCACTTCCCCAAAGTAGTACAATGTTACTATGGTAACATTGTACTACTTTGGTCATAGTAAAATATGAAAAAAAAATCTTAAAAAAAATAAAAAAAAATGTAATAAAAAATTAAATATAATAAAAAAATAAAAAAAATATACATTTTTTTTTTTCATACTGTCACCAGTCAGTGTCCCTGTTCACCGCCATGCCAGTTATATGATGACACTGTACTGCACTGGTGACAGTATGTAAAAAAAAAAATAGTGAAAATAATTTTTTCATTTTCCAAAAAATTATGACGAAAAAATACAACTTCAAAAAACTCGCCATGCCTCTTATGAAGTACGTCAGACTGTCTACTCTGCAAAAAGGGGTCATTTGGGGATATCTGTACTATTCTGACATTCTTGGACCTCAAGAAATTAGATTGGCCGTCAGTACTTCAGGATTGATCAATATTCAGATCTATACCATAGTTTGTGAACTCTATAACTTTCCTACAAACTAAAAAATACATCCTAATTTGGGTTATTTTCACCAAAGACATGTAGCAGAATACATCTCGGCCTAAATTTATGAAGAACATTTATTTGTAAACTTTTATAACAGAAACAAAGAAAAATGTGTTTTTTTTCAAAATTTTTGATTTTTTTGTTAATTTAGCAAAAAATAAAAACCCCAGCGGTGATTAAATACCACCAAAAGAAAGCTCTAGTTGTGTGAAGAAAATAACATTTAATTTGGGTACAATGTTGTATGACCGCGCAATTGTCATTCAAAGTGTGAGAGCGCTGAAACCTGAAAAATGGCCTGGGCAGGAAGGTTTAAAATTGCACGGTATTGAAATGGTTAAAATGCCCTATGTGCATGGAGCCTTAAAGTCAATTTATTATCAAAATGGCTAAAATCCAGTCATGAGAGAGACCCAGGAGTGTATACCAGAGAGCTTCAGGAGATTTTGATACCATCCACTTAAAGTGGAACTTCTCTCTCTCAACAACATTGACTATTTCTAATCTTTATGCTACCAGCATTAGTAAATAGATGTTTTAAACTTTTCTTCAGTTACTTCCTGGCTCCCATGCCTAGGCAAATAATGTCATACATCTCAGGAGTCTTCAAAAGGGGAGGGAGGATTCTCAGCTCAGCCTATGCCTGAGCTAAGGGCAGATGGATTCCAGGAAGTAATTGCTATATGAATTGTCTGCACTTATTCAAGATGACCACTGTCAGAAATGCCAGGGGTGTTTTTTAAAATGATTTTTCATCAAAATAAAGCATGGAGACATGGATGAATTTAGGAGTTTGCTTTGAATATTAAAAATATTTAGCATTTTTGGTTTCTTTGCAGTGCAGTTCCATTTTAACCACTTGCCCTCCTGAGGATTTACCCCCCTTCCTGACCAGGCCATTTGTTTGCTAATCGGCGCTGCACTATTTCAACTGGTAATTGCGCAGTCATGCAATCCTGTAGCCAAACAAAATTTATATCCTTTTTTTCACACAAATAGAACTTTCTTTCGGTGGTATTTGATCAACTGTGCACTTTTTATTTTTTGCACTATTAACAAAAAAAGACAGAAAATTTTGGAAAAAAACGATATTTTTTACTTTTGGCTATACAAAATATATAGTAAACTCAAAGATAGTCATAAATTTAGGCCAAAATGTATTCTGCTACATGTTTTTGGTCAAAAAATCCCAATAAGTATATATTGATTGCTTTGTGTGAAAGTTATAGCGTCTACAAACTATGGTATAGATACTGCAATTTACGCCATTTTTTGCTATACAGTGCTGCACTAGTTTAACTGACAATTGCCCGGTCATGCAGTGCTGTATATAAATGAAAGTTATGTCCTTTTTTTCACACAGAGAGCTTTCTTTTGGTGGTATTTAATCAACTGTGCACTTTTTATTTTTCGAGCTATAAACAAAAAAAGACCGACAATTTTGAAAAAAAAAACTATATTTTCTCATTTCTGTCATATAAAATATCCAAAAAAACTCAAATTTCATCATAAATTTAGGCCAAAATGTATTCTGCTTCATGTTTTTGGTAAACAAAAAATTCTAATATGTGTATATTGATTGCTTTGTGTGAAAGTTATAGCATCTAAAAACTATGGTACAGATAATGCAGTTTACACAGCTTTTACTTTCTGACTGCCTATCACATTTCTTTAGGTGCTAAAATACCAGGACAGTACAATCACCCCCAAATGACCCTTTTCAGAAAGTAGACACCCTAAACTATCTGCTGAGAGGCATATTGAGTCCATGGAAGATTTATTCTTTTTCCACAAGTTTTTGGAAAATGACAAAAACAAAGTTGTCACTTAAATGATATATTGCTCACAGAAGCCATGGGTATATGTGGTATTACACCCCAAATTACATCCTGCTACTTCTACGGAGTATGGGGATACCACATGTGTGAGACTTTTTGGGAGCCTAACCACATACAGGAGCCTGAAATCCAATGACCACTTTGAAAGCCTGAAGGTGCGTAACTTTCACTTCCTCACTACCTATCACAGTTTCGGAGGCCCTGAAATGCCAAGATAGCACCAAACCCCCCAAAATGACCCCTTTTTGGAAAGTAGACACCCTAAGGAATTTAAAAAGAGGCATGGGGTGAGTATTTTGCAGATCTCATTTTTTTTTCACAAGATTTTGAAATCTAAAAAAAGAAAAGAAAAATACGTTTTTGTTTTCTTTCTTCATTTTCCAGAAACTTGTGGCAACAAATGAGATCTGCAAAATACTCACCATGCTTCTTATTAAATTCCTTGGGGTGTCTACGTTCTAAAATGGGGTCATTTTGGGGGGTTTGGTGCTATCCTGACATTTCAGGGCCTCCAAAACTGTGATAGGTTGTCAGGAAGTGTAATGAGAAAAAAAAAACGCCCTTTAAAAGCCTGAAGGTGCTTATTGGATTTTAGGGTCCTGCCAAAAAGTCTCTCATGTGGTACCCCCATACTCGGGATAGGTAGCAGAATGTATTGTGGGGAGTAATTCCACATACACCCATAGCATGTGTGAACAATAAATAATTTAATTGACAATTGTGTGTAATAAAAAAAAAAAAAAAAAAAGTTTTTGTGTCATTTTCCAAAAACTTGTGGTAAAAAAAATGAATTCTTCTATTGACTCAACATGCCTCTCAGCAAATAGTTTGGGGTGTCTACTTTCCAAAAAGGGGTCGTTTTGGGAAGAGGGGGCATTTTATGCCACACATCACTCTTCTAAACACCTGAAGACCAAGCCTTTTTTTGACACTTTTTGTTCACATGAAAAAAATCTGTATTTTTTGCTAGGAAATGACCCTCAAACATTATATTTTTTTTTAAAGCAAACACCCTAGTAAATAAAATGGTGGGTGCTGCAATTTTTCATGTCACATAGTAGTCGCGCAGCGATTTTTCAAACGCAAATTCGTTTGAAAAAATACACTTTTTTTTAGTTTTAATGCACAAAACACAATATATTGGCCAATTATTTGGTAGTTTATAAAAGATGGTGGTATGTCGTGTAAATAGATACCAAACATGACATGCTTTAAAACTGTGCATACCCGTGCAATGGCGACAAACTGCGTACGTTTTTAATATTTATAGGCAACAATTTAAAAGCCTTTACAAGCTACCATTTTAGATTTACAGAGGAGGTCTAGTGTTAGAATTACTGCCCTTGATCTGATGTTCACGGCGATACCTCTCATGCATGGTGCAACCACTGTTTACATACTGGCACAGGGCAAAAGCACGCAGGTCCACATGGGGGGCAGGGGTGGTTTTTTTTTTTTTTTGTAAATTATTTTGATTTTTTAAAATTATTTTTACATTGTCCCTTTTGTTTTTTTTATCTTTATCACTTTTAATGCTATCAGAGGGAATGCAAATATCCCCTATAACTTCAATGGGCATTGTCATATATTAGTTTTTGAGAAATCTGGGTTCTATCATACTCTAGATATCTCCTCTGCCCTTACATTATCTAATCAACCCAAAATCGGTGTGATCAGATGCTTTCCCAATTTACAAATGGCGCTGTTTATATCCTGCGAAACTGAAGTGATGAAATGCTCGTAGCTTCTGATTTCTTAGACTATAGAGATCATTGGCACCATTCTGGTCTCCAATCAGCTCTATGGTCAGCTGGCAGAAACACCGGCTGCATTCTCAGGTTCCCCCGATGGCATGGGACTGCCCGAGAAACCCGTGGAAGGCAGCGGGGGAGGGGGGCACCTTCTCCTGCTGCTTGTAAAAGCAATCCTGCAGCTAAGTAGCCACTAGGATTGCTTTAACATGAAAGCCGATCGCCAGCTGAAAAAAACTATACCAGGATGATACCAGGCATCATTCTGGTTATAACCACTCAAAGTCCAGTGATGTACCAGTACGTCGCTGGTCTTTGTTGGGTGTATATGCTATTTTTTTTATGCAGCCTGTGGACTGAATGAAAAAAACAGAAGAAATCTCTGCCAGAAAAAGTGTGTGGTATGCCCACCATTAGAATATTCCTCCCTGCATCCACCCACTTCTAATGGTGGGCACACATGAAATGTGCCAACAAATATTATAAAATATGTATGCCAAAGCATAGGGGCCATCCACCCACTGGCCTCCGCAGACCCCCATGCTTCGGCATATATGCTCTTTTTTTAACTGCGGATGAAAAATCTCATCCGACAGCACTGCACACACCTACTTATGTATATTCTGAGCGCAAGACCCTGTTGCTGTCAGAATAAACAAGTTGGTGCTGCAGCTGAATGACATCCTCATTTCTCAAGCAGGCTTTTTCCTCCTTTCTAAGACGGGTATTTACAAGCTGTTGGGGGAAACCCTGGCGATTAGTTCGCGGTAGGCGATTAGTTCGTGGTAGGCAAATGCGGCTAAACACGTTTTTAACCTAAGTTTTCTAGCAATCATTTTCCAACGTTCAGAAAAGTTTTTCAAATGCCCTATGTAAGCTGTGGTAAACTTGTTTAAAAAAAGAAAAAGTTTCCTGCTGTAAGGGAATATCATAATGTGTTCGTATCGCATACTAGCACATTATGAAAGGTTTACCTTAGAAAGAAGCCCTCCAGCAGCGTTCTGTCACCACAGACAGGGCTTTCATGTTCACCCGGTCTTTCTTCCAGGTTCACGGGCTGCTGCTGCTTGAATAGCCGAACCACTGATGATGTCAGTCCTCTATGGACTGTAATGGGAGCACCTCAAATACATGCGTTTTTTTTTTGTTTTTTTTTAGGCTTAGCAGCCAGTCTCCTCCTAGTAACCTGTATTCTATTGGTCTAAACAGAAATGCTTTATGCTTGAAGACATACAAAAACGCGTCTAGATACCTATAGGAGCTGATGTTCAGGTGTGAACCTAGGACTTTCAGTAGTTGAAGTATTAGGCTCCATGCACACTGGGTGTTTTAATAACGTTGGTAATGTTAGCTGTGTAAAGTCACATTTGAAACGTGCGGGGGTTTTTTACATTAACGGTTTGCCGTATTTTTTCATGTTTGTGTTTTTTAGTGGTTTTTTTGACCAAAAAAATGTTTTGTGCATGAGGACTTAAAGTGTTACTAAACTCACAACAGTAAAATCAGTCTGTATATGCAGTAAACATGCTTGTTGTACTCACTGTGGAACCTAAGTTGTTAATCCTCCGCATTGTGTTAAAAGGATGTTTGATCCTATTTTCTCTGATTCTCCCCTTCTTCTGTCCCCAATCCATCTGCTGATAGAACAGAGCCTTGGGGGCTAGCTGCACATGCTCAGTTTGGTGTGTATTGCTAGAGAGTTTTTTTTTCCTTGAGAGAGTGCATGTGATCAGCACAGGACCAATCAGCACTGTGCAGACAGAGGGTCTGGGGTCATGCAGCTTCATAAGACAATCAGGGGAGAATGCAAACTCCTACAAGCTCTAACTAGTGCACTGCTGGGCACTGATAGAAGTCACAAAACTGCCCTAACTGCTGATGAGAAAGGTTTAGCAGTTTATATTTACTAAAATAATTGTATTTCCATGTTGTATGTGCTGTGGAAGACCAGATATAGTGAATGCAGGGTCCTGGGTTTAGTAACACTTTAAATTGGAACTCAACACATCGATTTTACTGTTTCCCAAAACAGTTACATTAACCTCTTCCCTAACGCGCTAAAGCTGAAAGACGACTACAGTGTGGTTGTCTAGTTCTGGTACGACGTCCATGGACGTCATTCCAGAACACGCCGCCGGTGATATGGTAAACGGTCAATCACAGCGGCCTTTTACCACGTGATCAGCTGTGTCCATTGACACAGCAGATCACTGGGTAAATACAGTTGCCGGTTATCGGCTGCACTTTCCTCACGTTGTCACAGCTCGAGGAAAGTACTGTCAAGAACCAACAATTGTCAGAGAAGTGATCGGCACTGATAACCTGTGCCCTGCAGTGCCACCCACCTGTGCCCTGCAGTGCCATCCAGCAGTGCAGCATCATCAGTGCTGCCTATCTGTGCCACCTCATCAGTGCCCTGCAGTGCTGCCTATCTGTGCCACCTCATCAGTGGCCATCAGTGCTGCCTATCTGTGCCACCTCATCAGTGCCCATTAGTGCAGCCTCATTAACGCACATCAGTGAAGGAGAAAAATTACCTGTTTGCAAAATTTTATAATAGAAACAAAGCATAACTTTTGTTTTTCACATTTTCTGCTCTTTTTTTGTTTATAGCGGAAAAAATAAAACCCCCATTGGTGATTAAATACCACCAATAGAAAGCTCTATTTGTGTGAAAAAAAAAAAGAAAAATATTTCATATGGGTACAGTGTTGCATGACCGCGCAATTGTCATTCAAAGTGCGACAGCACTGAAAGCTGAAATGTGGCCTGGGCAGGAAGGGGGTATAAGTGCCCAGCAGGCAAGTGGTTAAAGGCATGCTGTAAATAACTGCCACAGTTGCTTGTGATCTGAACTGAGCTGTCAAGCCATCAAATGGCTGTTGTGTTTACTGATCATGTGTGGCAACTGCAGATCAAAGAGAGGCTATGAGCTGATTCACATTAATGCGGTGCCGATTGAAGCTCAAGTTTATTGATACAGTAGCTGTTTACAGGTTCATGTCAGGTTTACATCAGGTTCAGGACAGTATTAGCTCAGAATCTTATCCTGTTCACACATATGCGCTTTTAGGAACGTTCACGTCAGGTTTACATCAGGTTCAGGACAGGATTATCTCAGGGTCTTATCCTGTTCTCACATATGCGGTTTTAGGAACGGTTCACGTCAGGTTTACATCAGGTTCAGGACAGGATTATCTCAGGATCTTATCCTGTTCACACATATGCGGTTTTAGGAACGGTTCACGTCAGGTTTACATCAGGACAGGATTATCTCAGGGTCTTATCCTGTTCTCACATATGCAGTTTTAGGAACGGTTCACGTCAGGTTTACATCAGGTTCAGGAGAGGATTAGCTCAGGATTTTATCCTGTTCACACATTTGTGGTTTAGAATGGTTCCCATAGAAGTCAATGGCCTGTAATCCGCACCTGAACCTGAAGCCACTGCTCAGGATCGTACATGACTCTTTTTTTAAAATCGCACTGAATCTGCAGCGGTAGTGCACTGGACATATATGAACAGGCACCATAGGAAGCAATGTTATTTCACATGTCATGTGGATTGGATGCGGTTCAAACCACATCCAATCTGCATATATGTGAACGGGCACCAAGATGGCAAATTCCTTGGCTGTACAATATAAAAGGGCTTGTTTCACTTTCATTTGAATAACCGTGTCAACTGTATTATCTGAATTGTGGACAGAAAGGTAGAATAGTTGTGATTGATAAAAGCAAGGCAGGTGTTCATACAGTGCTGAAAATGTCAGGTAGACATCAGACTTCTGTCCGGAAGCAGAGTTGAGGGGGCTCTAACTTCAGAGTACAGCAAGCGTATTACACAGAGGACACTGATATGTAAAAGGACCAGCTGTGCATCCAAAGATTTAGTTGTATATGGTAAATGTAATTATTTGAAACAAAGGATTTTGTTTTTTTTCTGCTTCTTTTTCCTTCATCTGTTTATTCTGAAAGCTGTTTAACATTTTCATGATTTTTGCTTATCATTCTTAATATATATTATTTTGTCTCTTTAGGGCCCCTTTGCAATCATGGAATATTAAGAAGAGGAACCGTCTTCAGAGTGGGGGGGAGTTCCCCTCCCTCTGGCCTAGCTGCCCCCTCTTTGTATTGGACTCATGGCAGGAACTTAAAAACAGAGAAATATAGTGCACAAATATATTTTTGTATAGTTGTTGAACAGCATTGGCTGGTTTACATTTGTATAAATATTTATTATAAATAATATAGTGCCAAAGCAGTTTTGACACTCGTAAATGAAGGAGACAATGTTTGATTTTTTGTGTGGCTGATGTGTACTTTCGGAATTTGCGTATTTGCAATTATTTTCAGTCATTTTTATTTTGAAGCATTTTTCCCCAAAAATGGATTTGGCATGGCCAGAATGTACGACACGGTGTCGCTCTCTGCAGCATGCTTTGGATGTGATCTCGGTAGTGACCCGAGGAAGCGGGAAACAAATCAAGGCTTTCCTTTCCTTTTACTGCTGCAATGCCACTACGTTAAAGGATGAATACGGACGCAATGCTCTTCACATTGCCGCATCATGTGGAAAGAAAGAAGTGTTGGATTGGTTGGTATCAAAAGGTGTAGACTTGTTGGTCAAAGACAAAGAATCTGGGTGGACAGCATTGCACAGAAGTATCTTTTATGGGCACATTGATTGTGCATTGTCCCTCCTAAAGGTAATGTATTTCTTTAAACCTTTCAACAAATGATCTAAAGATTGACTGTTGACTCTTGCTTTTTGTGTGAAGGGCTCTTTCATTTGTATTTTCAATAGTACATTTAATTATTATTACTTTAAAGCATAAAAAAACTACTTACAGTAGACTGTATGTTTGGATGAGCTGACAACCTTTCTTTACAGGGATCTTTGCTGTAGGCTGAAAAATCTTGCTTGTTGTGGCCAGGCTGCTCCACAATTTTTTGTGGCTACATAAGTATACTGAAAACTTTGTCTATATCAGGGGTATCCAAACTTTCTAAACAAAGGGCAGGTTTACTGTCCCTCAGACTTTAGGGGGGCTGGACTTTGGTTAGTGGGAATAGAAAATTCCATGGTGGTAGTAGACAATGTTTCCCGCTGGTGGTCAGTAGGGGGAAAAAAACAACAGCACCTGTGGTCAGTAGGAAGACTAGTGCCCCCATTATCTGTGTCAGTAGGGGGAGTAGCACCCCATCGTTGGTGTCAGTGGGAGTAAAAATGCCCCATCATTGGCATCAGTGGGAGTAATAGTATCACATCATTGGTATCAGTGGAAGGAATCATGATTATGATAATTAACACTTGAAACTTTAATTTAAAGATAATAGTTTATTATAAGTTTTTACTAAGTGACACATTCATAATCATGATTGTCATTTTATACGGTTTTGCTTCTAGTATATTTTCTTGTATTGTGTTAGATATGTAGGTTGTTTTTATTAAGCACATGCATTGGGCAGTGGTAATCACTCGTCCTTTTGTATTAGATATAACAGCTGATAGCCATTCTTTATAATTGGCCCTTAAGGGAGTGATAGACCACTACATAATGGTGTGCTGCGCTACAAGTGATTAACTATGAGTAAGGTCTCGTTTGACTGAAATGCGTTAGTGTTACTTGTATTCTGGAACCATTTTATACTCCACATTCGAATAAAGCTTCCACTATTTCATCTTCACCTTGTTGCCGATCCTATATGATTTGACGCCTGCATTTCTGTCAGATAATGCTCCACTTTGCCCAGAAAATTGTTGCAATTACAAATGTAGCAAGTGGTGAAAGAAGAGCAATCCAAAATTCCAGCAGATAGGTGTAATAAACTAATTGATGGTTACAGGAAGAGATCAATTCAGTTATTTTTTCCAAGAGGTGTGCTACCAAATATTAAATTGAGGGTGCCAATAATTTTGTTCAGTCCATGTTTTACATGGAATGTGTCAAATTTGGCTTTTTGTTTTTCCATTTTTGTGACATACCAATACAAACAAAATAAACATGGGTATGCCTAAACATTTGTAATTACAACAATTTTCTTGGTGAAGTGGTACATTATCTGACAGAAATGCATGGGTGCCAATATTTTTTGCTATGACTGTATAATTGCACTTCAAAATTACGGTTTGTGTTATTTAATTGGATCTCATGGATCTCATTGTTTAAACAAAGACCTTTAGGCGTTGCTTATAGCATTCAGATTCCCTGGAGACGTGAAATGGGTAGTGTTAAAGGATATGGCTAACACTGATGGCATTTGTTTTGGACACTTTTTCATGCATGGGGCCCAATATATTTTTTAGGAAACTTGTTGTATGGCCTCCCTTACAAGGGAGACTGCCATCATCTAATCTCGGGAGAAGTGCTGCTTTTAGTGCCAGCACATTTCCCTATGAACTACAATTTCTTCTGAGATTCAAGCAGCGACTTCTGACTGCTCTAGATTGGAGCCTTATTTCAGCCAGGTAACATATGGGGCTGACAGATTTTAGTATACTTTGGTGAACAACACTTTGTGAATTGTCACTTCATCTGCTTTTCTGTGTACTTCCAGCATGGCAGTAATCCGCTCGTTCAGGATAAAGATGGATTTTCTGCCTTGGATCTTGTAATGAAAGACCGTCCTTCCTTTGTTGTTTTTCAAAACAGTGGTGAGTGTATCATTTTTTTCTTCCGCTGAGACTTTTCAGCACTCACATTTATTTCGCTTGTCGATTACTGTTATGGTAACTTAAGTTCCGTTGCTGAATAGTATCAGGTGCTATATATCATGCATTGGAAATAAAGTGTAGTAAATATCATTCATTACATATAAATACTGTTTTCTGTATTCAGTTTTTCTTTCTTTCTGTCTTTTTTTTTTTTTTTAAACCTAACCCACAGTACATATGACTTGCCTGAGGTGTGACAATTTAATTCCCGGAATGGACTGTTTTTTACCAAAAAGTCAAAATGTTTTATTGAATAATAAAAAAAAAACCCATAACATTACAATATAAAGCATTGAATTGTACAAAAGTTGAACACAAATGTTTACAAACAACCAAGCAAACTAAGAAAAAGAACAACTCCAAGGTGACTACTAAAAAGTGTGTAAGACTGATCAGAACACAGTAGTGTAGAACTGTACAAACTACTAATTTGCCAGCAGCAAAAAACAGTCAGCACAGCCCCAACTGAAGAAGACATGCCTATATCAGGGAAGACTATGTATGGGATAGATAGATATATAGATATAGATATATATATATATATATATATATATATATAGAGAGAGAGAGAGAGATAGATACATCTATATGGATAATAAGAAAAGAACAAATGTGCATCCAATATATGAAACTAATGCAAACATACTTTAAGTGCAGGTGTCAGCAGATTGCAGCCAACGATCCCAGATTTTGTAATATTTGGTAGGGCGGCCTCTATTGACATACACTGTATTGCCAAAAGTATTGGGACACCCCTGCAAATCATTTGATTCAGGTTCAAATCACCTCCATGGCCACAGGTGCATAAAATCAATCACCTACACATGCAGACTGCTTCTACAAACATTTGTGAACGAATGGGTCACTCTCAGGAGCTCAAAGAGTTTAAGCATGGTACCGTGATAGGTTGCCATTTGTGAAATTTCCTTGTTACTAAATATTCCACGGTTAACTGTTCATGGTGTTATAACAAAGTGGAAGCAACTGGGAACAACAGCAACTCAGCCACGAAGTGGTAGGCCACGTAAAATGACAGTGGGGTCAGCACATGCAGAAGCACACAGTGGACAGAAGTCGCCAACCGTCTGCAGAGTCAATAGCTAATGGCCTCCAAACTTTGTGTGACATTCTTCTTAGAGCAGAGACTGCGAGCCAGGCCTTCTCGTCTGACATCAGTGTCTGACCTTATAAATGCGCTTCTGGAAGAATGGTCAAACATTCCCATAGACACACTCCTAAACCTTGTGGACAGCCTTCCCAGAAGAGTTGAAGCTGTTATAGCTGCAAAGGGTGGGCCAACTCAATATTATATATAAACAGTGCAGCGCTATGAATGTGAATAAATATATATATCTCACAACCAGTACAACAAACTCCCCAGTGCACAAAGGGGTTAAACTATTAAAAAGTGCAACATGTACATTCCCACCGGGAATATAAAATATGTGAAGGTGATCAGTGTCCTATCAACACTCAAAAATCAAAAACATCAAATCACTCTACCGTAAATAAAATTAGCACAATTATACAACAAATCAAATGTCCATAAAAGGTGCTCAAACGATAATATTCATGCAAGTGCTGCTAGGTGCTCACTCCGTGCAATTCCTTAAGTAGCCGAAGTGCCCCCTCACCTCCTTAAATCGACCCCACAGGGTCAGCTCGCTCTGAGAATCAGAACCCCTCTGATCGGCCACAGGATCCTGTTCACATCCACTCACAGATCCTCCAATCCTTATATGCACAGCTCTGTCAGCAGCAACCCCTCTGGATCATACACAAACAAAGAACCTCCATAGTGTAAAACCGCATTTTTATTTGGTAAAAACAGTAGGGAAAAAATGCCCACTCACATGCTTTCTTCTTTAACATAGCTCTTTACCTCATGCTATAGATGTATTGCATGGGTATTAATACAGGGATTTCAAATATGGCCCCCACGCCGGAAACGACGTCACCGCGCTCCCGGAAATACCTCCTTGCGTACCGATGCGTTGTCACGCTGCCACATGACTTCCTCAGGGACCCTTTTTTACAGGAGTTTAGTACCTCCTCCCATTCCTCATCCCCAATGGCCCCTGTGTCGGTCTCCCAATGAGATTTAATAGCGTAAGCCAGGTCAGAGGCTTTTGGGGTGAGGAGAAGCTCCTACAGAGTGGAGATCAATTTTCAAGGTTCTTCCCCATACACCACGTCCAGTAAAGATACCGAGGAGAGAACTGGGAAGCTGTCAGTAAATTGAGATTTTAAGGCATGTTGTACCTGTAGGTAATGGAATAACATATAATTGGGGAGGGAGAACTCTTGTTTCAGAACCTCAAAGGTTTTTAACACCCCATTAGATAGTACATAAGAGAGAAGGTATACACCTCTAGAAATCCACAGCCTGTGGTTTGGAATAGTTAGGAGTTCCGGCAATAACTGATTGGACCAAAGAGGAGCATTTATCTTAGAGGTGAAGAGATCCCAGCTTCTTTTATAATGGAAGGCCACCCGTTTAGTAGACAGAATGGGTGCAGACTTGTTGGAATTTCCGGGTCAGAAACTAAAGCACAAAATCTCTTCCTGTCAGTTTTATCAATATGGTAGAGATGGGAAAGTTGGACTGCTAGATAATACAGACCAAGGTTCGGTAAGGCAATAACCCCAGGGAGGTTGAGTTCTTGTGTATGCGCCATGCCAGTTTATGTCGGCTGCTGCCTCAGAGGATTTCAAGATCATGTCCGTAGCCTTAAAGTACCTAAGTGGGATATAGACTGGAGAATACCAAAATACAAAAAGGATTTTGGGCAACAGGACCATTTTTACCAACCCAATTTTACCCATAACCCCTAATGGTAGTCTTGTCAAAATTTTGCATTTTGCCTTAAGAAGGGAAAAAAAGGGGCTCCATATGCAGGCCAATGTAGTCAGCAGGTGAGCTAGATATTTATTGGTATTAACTCACTGTAATGGAAAGCAGGTTTGGTCAGCAGAAGGGGAGATTAAAAAAGAAATCTGAAGAATATATTTAAAAAATATATATTTTTAAAAATGTATTTTTTTTAAATATATTTGTCAGCTTTTTTTTAACATAAAAAAGTCATTTTAACATATATTTTTACATATATTTGTAAATGCATTCCAAAAATGTAGATTTGTATTTTTAAAGACATAAAGTATATTTTAAAATTTGTTTTATATATATTTTGTAATAAAAACGCATTTCAACATACAGTTTATATATTTATTGAAATATATTGAATTTGGCCAAAATTGTAACAATTGAAATATATGTCACTATATCTGGGAAGAATATTTTTAAAATATATTTCAAATATATTTTTTTTTTTCATATGGGGAAGTTCTGCCGCTAAGATGTATAATAGGGGTGAAAGAGAACACCCTTGAATGCCGGAAACATTCCTGGAATTTTGTTTTCTGGAATACTGCTCAGTATCTCTGTCACAGCACGCTGGATGTCCAGAATGTCATCACATATGTGGCCTTTAATAGCATTTTTAAATTTTGGAAAACAGCCAAAAGTTACAGGATGCCAAGTCAGGGAAATAAGGTGCTTGCTCAAGTTTCAGAATAGATTCTGGGCCAGGAAATCGTGAACATATATGACTGTGCAGGAGCATAGTCATAGTGGAGAATCCACTTGACAGGCTAGAGTTCCAGTTTTTCCCTCCAAACAGATTCTCATAACCTTTGTCCACATTTGCATCCTTCCTTTGCTTTTTTGGCTGCCCACTTCTTGCTTCATCGAGGACACTTTTATCCCCTTCTTTAAACCACCTAAGCCATTCAAAAACACTTGATTTCTTTATGGAATGTTCACCATAAGCCTGTTTAACAGGTTTTTCCCTCACATTTTTGCCAGTTTTAACCCAAAATGTGATATTAATCCGCTGCTCCAGATTCTTGTCACTCATTTTCTGCCCACAGTGCAATGCACACACGTGTTACTTCTTCTACTACTCCATAAAGACTGAGTCAACTGGTCTGTGACCCAGGAGAGTGCAAATGAAAACATGTCAGAACATGCAAAAGGATGTGTGACTCACAACCACAGTGCTACGCTGCAGGCATTCCAGGAATTAAATTGTCACACCTCGTATTACTAATGCGCAGTAAATAATTTATCTAAAAATTGTTAAAAGAACCTTCTCCAAATGCTTGCAGCAACACAACTTACACCCACTGCCTGCTGAATGGAGAGCGAAAGAGCAGCATCACGCTGTTGAGGTCATCCTTCTGTTCATTCTGCTTTTCTTTCCTCTTATCGTGTTCTCTATTGGTACATGTCCAGACAGAAAAACCTGACTGGCTCCCAATACTCACTCTTTTTCCTCCAGACCAGGTGCTTTTGCATAGGAGATTACATTAGGAGGTTGGGTACTAGCCTAGGCTTGTATGTAAAGGAAAACTTTCATCAAAATAGTCATGGAGGCTGCATTCTGCGAATGCGTGTTGTTTCACTTTCCTATTGACTTTCTTTCAAAGCTCTGAGTTACTGATAAGGACTTCTCACTTTTCTCTGATTTTCTTCAACTGCATACTTGCTTCAGGTCAGAGACTTAGAAATGATTGAAACAAGATGGTGAGCATAACAGACAGGCAAGTAGTGTTTTCAGGAGGGCAGCTGTGGCAGCTGCCATATTTCTAAACTGAAAGTTTTCTTTTGAAAACAAATCTGATTTTAACAAATGTTTAAATGCATTGAAGCATAACTCCCAGGTTTGATTGAACTTTAAAGTCTTACTAAACCCACAACCATAAAATCAGTCTGTATATGCAGTAAAGCATGTTTGTTATACTCCCTGTGGAACCTAAGGGGTTAATCCTCTGCATTGTGTAAAAACGCTGTTTGATTCTGATCCTCCCCTTCTTCCAGTGTCCACCTCTTATCTCCTGATAACACATATCGTGTGGAGTCACTCTGCACATGCTCAGTTTGATGTGTATTGCTAGAGTGCAGCATAGGGCCAATCAGCACTGTCCGTACAGAGGTCAGGGGTTCTGTATCCTAGAGCAGAATGAAAACTCCTACAGGCTTTAAAATGTGCTCGGCTGGACACTGATAGAAGTCACAAGACTGCCCTAACCGCTGATGAGAAAGGTTTAGCAGTTTATATTTACTAAAATAATTGCATTTTCATGTTGTATGTACTGTGGAAGTCCTGGTTTACACCAATGCGGTGCAGCAAACGTTGTGAATCCTGTGCAATTCCCGCACCGCATTGCAGTCGCATCGCGTTCATGCGATCTGGTGTAGGTGCCACTGATAAATGAATGACACCCTGAAACAGATTGCAAAATGCGATTGCCAGAAATCGCATTGGTGAGAACACCCATGCGATGCGACTCAGGTGCGGATTTAAAAAAGGGTCCTGCACCTTTTTGGTGCAGATGCAATGTATTTTGAGCCATACAAAGTGTATGGCTCAAATCGTATCACACATACATTTGCATATAATCTGCACAGGAATGCGGTGCGGTTCCTTTGCAAATTACATGCTGTGTCCTTCACCACATAGCGTGAACCTGGGGTAACTGCTGATGAGAAAAGGTATTTATCAATTTATATTTACTAATATAATTGTATTTCCATGTTGTTTGTACTGTTGGAGACCAGATATAGCAGGGTCCTGGGTTTAGTAACACTTTAAATAGTTTGTTTGGACCAACCTGGTCCAATCAGTTTCCTTCACTAACAGGCGCATTTGCTGTCAGCACTGTGTAAACTGTATATAGCATCAGCAGGCCTTGACAAATTTGCTTTGAATATAGGAGCCAGGTAAAAAATGTAGTAGCCCTTTTTTTTTTTTTTTGTCAGCGCCCAGGGCAAGGCAACTTTTTGGCAGAATGCTTCTTACAATGCTATTTGCCACACAACAATCATGGCAAAACCGCACCACATTTTAGACTCCATTGAAAATAATGGCAACTGAACCTGCGTTTTGCAATCACAACAATTATGCCTCGATCCCAAAGCACCCACGTGTGAATGGAGCCGCCCTGGTTTGCACTTATGCGATTCTGGATGCGCTTTCAAACTCACAGATTAACAGGACAGGCTAGATATCATGTGTTCTAGTGAGGTGGTTCACACAGATGCGATCCACATGCATTGTGGTTTGAGTGCCATTATGAAAAGAGTGCTGTGCGAGTTTGTAGTGGCATGTTTTTGCAATAGAGTCAATGGGAGGAGATTTTGGATTGAAGTCAATGGGAGGCGATTTTGCATTGAAGTCAATGGGAGGCAATTTTGCATTGAAGTCAATGGGAGGCAATTTTGCATTGAAGTCAATGGGAGGCGATTTTTGCATTGAAGTCAATGGACACGATTTTCCATTGAAGTCAATGGGAGGCTGTTTAAACCCAAGCACCAGGATGCAATTTCTAGTCGCCATGGTAAACGGGATTTGTTGAGCCCCGACATACAGTGTCTACAGTGGGAGGGAGTCTTCGCCTCCATGTACCCAGAACAAAATTGAGTCAATCCGAGCATTTCTCAGCCATTCAGAGGAAGCTTTGCATTTTCTGAATGAATACAGGGCTTCCTCTGATTGGCTGAGATGCAGAGCATGACATTATCCACTCACCCCTCCAACTCAGCCAATCAAAGGAAGCCTTGTATTCATTCAGAAAATGCAGAGCTTCCTCTGAATGGCTGAGACATGCTCAGCCTGACTCAATACAGCACAGCGCTGTATACTGCATGTAGCTGATGCTACATTCAATTTTTACTGTGCTGACAGCAAAGGCATCTGTTAGTGAAGGAGTGTATGTGTGTGATAGATATAGATCTATATATAGATATACAGATATACACACGCACACACTGTATATACTCAGACCCACACCTATTCAGTTATGTCCAAAGATGGTTAATTTTGCTGACTAATGCAGATGTATTTTTTTCTTAGATCCCACTGAAGTTTACACTTGGGGAAATAATATTAATTTCACTTTGGGGCATGGAAGCCAACAAAGTAAACATCATCCTGAACTAGTGGACATGTTTCCTCGCTCAGGCATATATATCAAACAGGTATCATTTATTATTAACTGTAAATACAAGTAAATATGTTATTTTTGAAGCCCTATTTTCATTAGCTATCTGCATTTTTGACTTGAAAGAGACATCTTTGCTGTGTTTATAGCCACTAGTACTGACAGAGAGATAAAAAGCTCATACAACAGTATCAAATACTAGTTGGTAATGCTGATCTTGTGGAGTTTATACAAGATAAATTAGGAATGTGGTTATGTGGTACAATTTAACCACATCCCATCCGGCCGTTGTTTATAAACGGCCGGAAGGTGGCAGTGCGGGGTCGGGTGGCTGTTTATAAGTGGCCTCCCCGCCCCCTGCTTGTGCGCGCGCCCTGGGAGCGGTCAGCACCGCAATCCGGTGCCCGCTGTGTCCTCCGAACACAGTGGAACACCGATCGTCGTACGAGACCTCTGTGCGAGGTCCCAATTATGTTATCACTGATTGGCCAATCAGTGATCACATGCAGAGTAGTAAGCAAGATGTCACTTCTGACATCATTGCTTACTACGTGTGAAATCTGTGAATGATCACAGAGGTCACATGGTACAAGGCTATTCACAACAGCCTTGTACCATGTGACAAGCTGTGACCAATCACAGCTCACACAGTAGTTCTCAATGGCTGCAAGAATGCAGACAGAAAGAGAAATGATTGCTTTTACAGCCTTTATGGGTGTAAAAGCAATCAGTGTTAAAAAAAAAAAATCTTCATCACCCCCCACAAGTAGTATAGTGTCACCATGGTGACACTGTACTGCTAGGGTGACAGTATGAAGAAAAAAAAACAAAAAACAAATAATATAAAAAAATAAAATAAAAATGTTTAAAAATTATAATTTTTGGTTATAAACTAATTTGTGTTATTTATTTATTTATTTTTTACTAAAAAGATAACGGAATAAATTTTGGCCAAGATTTATGATGAAATATTATTTATTTGCAAAATTTTATAAGAAAAACACTTTTTTTCAAAATTTTTGGACCTTTTCATTTAAATAGCAAAAAAAATTTAAATCCCAGCGGTGAATAAATACCACCAAAATAATAAAATGTCTCAAAAAAATTCATATGGGTACAGTGTTGCATGACTGCACAATTGTCATTCAAAGTGTGATAGCACTGAAAGCTGAAAATTGGCCTGGACAGGAAGGGGGTAAAAGTGTCCGGACTTGAAGTGTTAAAGTGTTTGTTAGTCTTCAATTATTAATTTTTAAAAATAATAAACATGTCATACTTTACCTCCTCTGTGCAATAGTTTTGTACAGAGCAGCCCGACCCTGCTGTTCTCGGGTCCTCTGTCAGCGCTCCTGGCCCCTGCCGAGTGCCTCATAGCAAGCCTTTTGCTATGGGGCACAATTGTGGCTCGGCCCCACCCTGTCCCCTGCCTCTCCTCATTGGCTTTGATTTACAGCAGCAGGAGCCATTGGCTCCTGGTGCTGTCTCCGAGCCAATGAGGAGAGAGAGCCGCTGCTCTCATGCACATCGCTGGATCGAGATCTGGCTCAGGTAAGTATAAGTGGGGGCTAGGGAGAAAGCAGACCACATAAGATTTTTTACCTTACTGCATTGAATGAATTAAGGTAAAAAAAACAACTTAGCTTTACAACCACTTTAGGGCTAACTACATTCAAAACTGATACTATTAATAAAAGTCAGCATTGGTGCACAGAATCCCCTCCTGACTACCTAAATCTTATCAAATTCTGCATTGCCAAGGTTTGAATTTATTTTTATGTCTGTCTCCTTCCTATAAACCATAGTAAAGATGTACCTCTCTTGCTGCTGGCTTTCCCAGTTTAATTCTTTTATTATGGAGAATCCATCATGGAATTGTTAAACCAACTTTTGATTTAACATGCCAACAAAACTTGGGTGGGTGTGGATATTTTAGTGGTGATACCTTCCTGCTGGAGTCCCTAAGTAATAAAAAGAAGTTTAGGATGCAACTTGCTAGTCACCTGGAAAATGTGACATTTTAGTTGTGGTTAGAGCTGGCCTTTCATCATAGACTTGAAGTAGACATTAGAAGATGGTTTAATAGTAGTTTTGTTTAGGTGGTTTGGAATTACAGTGATCGCCTTTTGTTTTTTGTAATTACTAACAGTTCAACCATTCAGGAAAAAATACCAAGGAAAGCAGAAATATAATTGTTATGGCCAGCAGAGTATTGAGATAGAGGTTAGGATGACTCCAAACTAAAGTTGTTTTCTCTTCTCTTTAGGTGGTACTTTGCAAGTTTCACTCAGTATTCCTGTCTCAGAAAGGGCAGGTTTACACTTGTGGCCATGGTCAGGGAGGTCGTCTTGGTCATGGCGATGAACTCACATGTCTGGTATGTTTTGCATATGTAACTCCATCAGGACCTAGTAAGAGTTGTATTATGAAAAGCTGTAAAGATGATTGATCATGTTTAAGGATGAAAGAGATATTTTCCATGGGGATTATACAGAGCTTATTATTCTTTGAAAAAAGAGACAGAAGAACAGAACATTGTGTTCACGTTCATAAAGTCTTGGCAAATCGCCACGTAGGCATGACATTTAAAGTGTAGAACTATGGAAAAAAGTGAATTACAATTTAAAACACAAGCTAGGATTGTACAAGACATCATTTGTATGCCATTTCAACCAATCTCCTATTCTTTTTATTCTATATGTTCTGGCATGCAGCCTCTCTATAAAACACAATTGCCTATTATTTTGCTGAAAGCTGGTTCCAGCTGTTTTTGTTTAAACCTGATAGATCATATTATAGCTTCTATTCTTGTCCTTCATATAATGCCCTACTTCCTTTTTAAAAGTACAACTATCAGGAAATTTACTGGGGAGGAAATTGCTACATATTAATACAGAATACCAATATAAAAGTTTTAAATATATATTATTCTTTTTTCGTAAATTTTACCTGAGCATTAGCAGGCACAGTATTTAACAAAGTCTCAAATGGTGAAATAAGCGATTTACTTGGTAAAATATTTTACAGCGGCATTAAGCCCAAATTCAAACATTTACTTTTTTGCAGTTATCAATTCTAAGATGTGGTGGCTGCATTAGTTTTCTTTTTAAGCTTTCTTTCCTTTATTTTTATTTTACGGTTATCCAACCAGTAAATCAGTTGTTGTTCAACAGAACAAACTATCAAGTAAAACCTTTATCCCAAAAGAAAAAAAAACTGTTGCTGTAACTGCAGTGTGAGCTGGAATTTGGCTTCAGATTGTTAAATTGATTGTATCAGATTGCAGATTGTATCTAAATCTGCTAGAACATTTAACATTCCCCTCCCCTTAGCCTGACAATGCCTGTGTCCAAAGGTGCTCTCTATGACTAAGCCCTGTGGGGAGGGTGTGTGATTTGGTGGAGACACGTAGGCTGAGGCCGCTCTTTATCATTTATTCACCCGGGCTAATCAGGAGTAGCAGCGATCCTTTCCTCTTTGCATGTTCCCATGTTCTGGGTCACATGGATATGCTTTCACCTCTACTTTGAGCAGCGCAAAAAGCAATCAAACTGGTCACAGTGAAATTTCACTTTATTTCTGTTGTATATATTTAGTATATCTCTTGTGTATATAATTCATGTTTTTCTTTCTTATTTTCAAGGTACCGAGATTGGTGGAAGGTCTGACTGGTCACCCTTGTAGCCAGGTGGCTGCTGCCAAGGACCATACAGTAGTATTGACAGAGGATGGATATGTCTACACATTTGGCTTAAACACTTTTCATCAACTAGGCATATTACCTCCCCTTTCAAGTTGTAATACACCCAGACAGGTATGCGTATTTCTTGTAAAAAGAAAGCTATTTGTAGGCATTCACAGATTGGGACAGGAAAGTGACCTAGCTTTTAGGGTTAACTGGGGGGAAAGAAATCGGTCATCGGACTGGCTGCAGCCCAAGTAGAAGCATTTCCCATATACAGTGTGTGTGTGAGTATGTCTCTGTGTGTGTGTGTGTGTGTGTGTGTGTGTGTGTGTGTGTGTGTGTGTGTGTATATATATATATATATATATATATATATATATATACAGTATCTCACAGAAGTGAGTATACCTCTCACATTTTTATAAATATTTTATATCTTTTCATGTGACAACACTGAAGAAATGACACTTTGCTACAATGTAAAGTAGTGAGTGTACAGCCTGTATAACAGTGTAAATTTGCTGTCCTCTCAAAATAACTCAACAGAACTCAGCCAATAATGTCTAAACCGCTGGCAATAAGAGTACACCCCTAAGTGAAAATGTCCATATTGGTCCCAATTAGCCATTTTCCCTCCCCGGTGTCATGTGACTTGTTAGTGTTACAAGGTCTTAGGTGAGAATGGAGAGCAGGTGTGTTAAATTTGATATCACTCTCAAATTTGGTGTTAATGCTCTCACTCTCTCATACTGGTCAGTGGACGTTCAACATGGCACCTCAAATGTCAAAGAACTCTGAGGATCTGAAAAAAGGAATTGTTGCTCTACATAAAGATGACTTAAGCTATAAGAAGATTGCAGAGACCCTGAAACTGAGCTGCAGCACGGTGGCCAAGACCATACAGCGGTTTAACAGGACAGGTTCCACTCAGAACAGGCCTCGCCATGGCCGACCAAAGAAGTGGAGTGCACGTGCTCAGTGTCATATCCAGAGGTTGTCTTTGGGAAATAGATGTATGAGTGCTGCCAGCATTGCTGCAGAGGTTGAAGGGGTGGGGGGTCAGCCTGTCAGTGCTCAGACCATACGCTGCACACTGCATCAAATTGGTCTTCATGGCTGTCCCAGAAGGAAGCCTCTTCTAAAGATGATGCACAAGAAAGCCCGCAAACCGTTTGCTGAAGACAAGAAGACTAAGGACATGGATTATTGGAACCATTGCCTGTGATCTGATGAGACCAAGATAAATTTATTTGGCTCAGATGGTTCCAAGCATGTGTGGTGCCAACCAAGTAAGGAGTACAAAGCAAGTGTGTCTTGCCTACAGTCAAGTATTGTGGTGGGAGTGTCATGGTCTGGGCCTGCATGAGTGCTGCCGGCACTGGGGAGCTACAGTTCATTGAGGGAACCATGAATGCCAATTTGTACTGTGACATACTGAAGCAGAGCATGATCCTCTCCCTTCAGAGACTGGGCCGTAGGACAATATTCCAACATAACGACCCCAAACACAGCTCCAAGACAACCACTGCCTTGCTAAAGAAGCTGAGGGTAAAGGTGATGGACTGGCCAAACATATCTCCAGACCTAAACCCTATTGAGCATCTGTGAGGCATCCTCAAATGGAAGTTGGTAGGGCGCATGGTCTCTAACATCCACCAGCTTCATGATGTCATCATGAAGGAGTGGAAGAGGACTCCAGTGGCAATCTGTGAAACTCTGGTGAACTCCATGCCCAAGAGGGTTAAGGCAGTGCTGGAAAATAATGGAGGCCGCACAAAATATTGACACTTTGGGCCCAATTTGGACATTTTCATTTAGGGGTGTACTCACTTTTGTTGCCAGCGGTTTAGATATTAATGGCTGTGTGTTGAGTTATTTTGAGGGGACAGCAAATTTACACTGTTATTCAAGCTGTACACTCACTACTTTACATTGTAGCAAAGTGTCATTTCTTCAGTGTTGTCACATGAAAAGATAGAATAAAATATTTACAAAATTGTGAGGGGTGGACTCACTTCTGTGAGATACTGTGTAAGCAAATGGGAACAATTGACAAAATGACTGAGTGGGTTCAGCGTAAGCGCAGAAGTCGCCAACTGTCTGCAGAGTTAATAGCTAAAGACTTTCAAAGTTTATGTGGCCCTCAGATTAGCACAACAGCAGTGCTTAAAGAGCTTCATGGAATGGGTTTCCATGGCCAAGCAGCTACATCCAAACCTTAAATCACCAAGTGCAATGAAAAGCGTCGGATGCAGTGGTGTAAAGCACACCACCACTGGACTGTAGAGCAGTGGAGACGTGTTTTCTGGAGTAACAAATCACTCTTCTGTTTAGCAGTCCGATGGACGTGTCTGGGTTTGGCGGTTGCCAGGAGAACGGTATTTGTCGGACTGCATTGTGCCAAGTATAAAGTTTGGTGGAGGGGGGATTATGGTGTGGGTATGTTTTTCAGGGGTTGGGCTGAGTTCCAGTGAAGGGAACTCTTAAGGCATCAGCATACCAAAACATTTTGGATAATTTCATGCTCCCAACTTTGTGAGAACAGTTTGGAGATGGCCCCTTTCTGTTCCAACATGACTGCGCACCAGTGCACAAAGGTCCATAAAGACATGGATGAACGCGTTTGGGGTGGAGGAACTTGACTGGCCTACAACCCAATAGAACACCTTTGGGATGAATTAGAGTAGAGACTGCGAGCCAGGCTTTCTCGTCAGACATTAGTGCCTGATATTACAAATGTGCTTCTGGAAGAATCGTCAAACATTCCCATAGACACACTCCTAAACCTTGTGGACAACCTTCCCAGAAGAGTTGAAGCTGTTATAGCTGCAAAGGGTGGGCCAACTCAATATTGAACCCTACAGACTAAGACTGGGATACCAATAGCGTTCATGTGCGTGTAAAGGCAGGCCGTGTTTTTATTTATTTATATATGTATATATATATATATATATATATATATATATATATGTGTGTGTATATATATATATACACACACACAGTAATTAGCTTACTAAGCTCTAAGTGTTTAGTTTTTTTTTTGGCAATAACCTTTGTTTCTACAGGTTCAAGCCAAAACTTTGAAAGGCAAATCTGTCATAGGGGTGACAGCTGGAAGGTTTCACACTGTCCTGTGGAGTAAAGATGCAGTGTATACAATGGGACTAAATGGAGGTCAATTAGGTATGTAATCACAAGAGTTTTTTCCTGCCTTTGTTCACTGTTAAAATTCTTATTACCACATTTCCAAAATAAATACTGTCATGAGAGAAGCATGGAAGCTACCCTTGCTGAATTCTCCTGAAAATGTTGGCTGTCTGGCTGTCATTTTTAACCCTCTTGCTTATACTACTTTGTGTTACTGACCAAGGGGGGGGGGATGTATGCAAGAAAGGATTCTTACTTCTCTGACTTGTTCAGGGTCAGTGGCTCAGTGTATTGAAGCCAGATGTTGACTTATAAGCTAGGCAGCATGTGTTTTCAGATAAAGGTCAGCAGCAGCAGTCCACATATGTTTGTATCACAACAGCTTTCCCTTTGAACTCTGTCATAAAAACTAATGGCTTGGTTCTTCTAGGATACCTGGTGGACCCTAATGGAGAAAAGCTTGTCAGCTGTCCTAGACAAGTCTCTGCACTTCATCATAAAGACATTAGCATATCTCTTGTGGCTGCTAGTGATGGAGCTACAGTCTGTGTTACTGAAAAAGGAGATATATACCTTCTTACAGAGTACCAGTGCAAGAAACTAGCATCAAAGTGAGATATTTCTGTATACCTCTTACATGTATATGGTATTTTTTTTCAGTACTTCTATATTAAGAGTTTTTTTTCTTTTTCAGGCAACTAAACTTAAAAAAGGTCCTAGTTTCTGGAGGATATTTGGATCAAAAAGCAGATACGCAGCATCTCAAAGAAAATGGTGGGCAGTCTGTTAGTTTTCTTGCCTTGGATCAAGCTGGAAGAGTATGTTTGCCATTTATTTATTTTAAACCACTAAAGTAAAAACTGGACATTTTTTAAAAAAACTACTTGTCCGAGGAGTCCCTTCCACTTCACTACTTGTTCAAATTGGGGTCCCAGTCTACTTTTCCCTCATGACAGCCTACTTGTCCTGATAGAAAAAAATATTTAAACCAAAACTGTATTTAGCTCTGAGGGGCTTTTAGTTGTGTGAAGTGAAGCAAAAAGAAAGATCTCACCAACCTTGTGCATTTCCTCAGTAATTTTATTAAATAAAATATATATACTCACAAACAAGGATGTAAAACAAGCATTACAGATCCTCAAAGGAACTGGGGAGTGTAGAGCCAATGTATGTCATGTCACGAGGGTAGACCTTCAAAGTGAGGCTGCCGCGTTTCAAAGGCAGACCCTTCTTCATCAGAGCTCTGATGAAGGGGGGTCTCCCTTCAAAACGCGTCAGCCTCACTTTGAAGGTCTACACTCGAGGTAATGCGCAAGGTTGGTGCTCTCTTTCTTTTTGCTTCACTTCATAGTATCAGTTGGGCTTCCCCAGCCTTGTTGTAGAGCTGCACATCCTTCCATGCACTAGTGGAATTGTTTTGAGGTTCCTCAATTCCTCCACCTCCTGGTTTGAGTCCTAGAGCGCAGGAGGTGTTATCTTTATATGTGCTATTAGTAGTGGGGTTGGGGCTTTTAAAAATGAAAGGGACTTTATGGCGACATTAACATCGCCCTGTTTATCTCCTCCTCACTACCCTGCCTGTCTCCAGCACCACACCCGGGGACTAGCAGAGAGGGGAGAGACATTGCCGTGTGATGAGCACTGATTGGGTGCTTGTCAGGAAAGGGTAATGTCAGGCTCTCTTAACACTCAGCAGAAGCGCATCTGCTGATCATGTAGATGACGCTCCGGCCCCAATGAGATAAAAAAGTTATTTCTTCAGGATGCCCTTGCACGCATACTTTAGTGGCATGTGTGGGAGCAATCGGGTGGTAGTGGAGCTGCCCAAATGCTTTCACCTGACAAGCCCTGCAGCTTGACCACAGCAGGGCTAAATGTATAAAAAAACTACCTGCCCAGAACTGCATGTCCCAGACATTGGGCTATATAAATTGTGCATTTGGTGGTCTGCATTAAAGAAAACCTGTTGCTTTGCCCTGCATGGGCCAAGCACGAATTCAGTTTAAACTATTGCATTAATGCTTAAAGTGATATTAAAGGCTTATTTTTTTTTTAATAACTGACATGTTATACTTATCTGCTCTGTGTAAGAGTTTTGCACAGAGCAGCCCTGATCCTCCACTTCTCGGGTCCCTCGCTGGCTCTCTGGGCTCCCCCCCCTTCTAAGTGCCACCATAGCAAGCTGCTTTCTATGGGGGCACTTGTGCGTGCTTGTTCCCGAGCCCTGCTGTGTATGTTCATAAGACACACAGAACGAGGTTTGGCCCTGCTCCCTCTTCACAGGCTGTGATTGACAGCAGCTGCCTCCTGTGAGGAGGCAAAGAGCCAGGACAGAAGCTGCTCGCGTGTACATTGCTGGATCAGGCTCGAGTAAGTAATAAGAAGTGACTGGCCTCAGGTGATACACAGAGATGAAACAAATCCTCCTATATAAGTTGTACCTGTCTTATTGGCAGTCTTCTCTTCTCTAGATTCATTCAAAGTGCTGTGTTCATAAGGCTTGTAGAGCTGTCAGAAAAAAAGTGGCAGAGAGCTGAAGTTACACCCTGCAGAGCTCAATGAGCAGAACTCTGAGAACTGATTGGAGGGAAGGGACACACCCCCCTTCACACAGCTCACAGGAACAGAGCTAAAGCTGTCACTGTGCTGGAGGTCTCTCCTCTGTCACCATTTTATCTCATGGTGTCAAAAAAACTTGTCAGAACTGATTCATGCTGATAGAAGAGGAACAAAGCAGCAGACAGAAATAACACTAGTGCTTTGGACTGAGACATTCTTTATGCCAAAACAAATGAATCAACATTAGACTATCGGATTTACTAAAAGAAAAAAAAATCCAGCACTTTACATTTTTGTCATGATTTGTTCTGCTGTACTATAAGTTTCTCAATTTTTTGTTTGAAGGTTTTTTGCTGGAAGTCTTCCAGCAGTTCATTGAAGCAATGCCGTTGGGTTTATGGCCGCCAGGTGTTTATGTCTGATTTTGCCCTTAACAAGAATGAAATGCTGTTTGTCACCCAGGAAGGCGAAGGGTTTACTGGAAAGTGGATGTGTGAAAAGAAAATCTACATGGATAAAAAAGGTAATTTTTGGAAATGTGAACATAAAGTCAAGTAACCTGCTTCAAAAATTGAAATGTGGCAAAAATAGAACAGAATGGCAATCTGGCTCGGGGGTTAATTTTCAGTATCAAAAGCGGTAACCCCAAGCCACACTCGGGATTACACTGTAGTGTAATTTACCTTGTTCCTGCGATCCCCCAATGTCCTCCCACAGTGTCCTCCGACCAATGTCCTCCCACTGTGTCCTCCAGCCGGTGTCCTCCCACTGTGTCCTCCAGCCGGTGTCCTCCCACTGTGTCCTCCAGCCGATGTCCTCCCGCTGTGTCCTCCGGCCGATGTCCTCCGGCCGATGCCGGCATCCGTCTTCCAGGTTCCCTTCCCTGCAAGAGCCGTGACATGGGGCGGAACTGGTGAGAGATTAACAAAAGTAAACAAAACATGACATACACATAATACATTGTAATCTGTTAGGATTACATTACTGTATCAAACCATTTCACATCAGTTTTGTCCCTAGTGCTTTGTCCAGTGCCCTGCCTCCACTTTTACCATTCTTTCTGCCTGGAAACTTGAGAACATCCACGGCATCCAAAAAAGCGTCCATTTAGGTCAAAAGCTGTTTTAGACCAGCTAGAAAACAGCGATAGTGAATTAGAATCACTTGCAGAATTGAGCGATAATGATTCATGGGGAAATTCATCATCAGACACTGAAAGTGACGACAGCGACAATTGCAACTGAGCTCATTGAGGTGCGAACTTGGCGCTCTATTTCAAATTTCAGTGTTTTTGGTTTGATTACATTATTGAATTAAATGTATTATATTATTAGTTTTTTATAATTATTATATTATAATTTATGATTTCGTGTTTCAAACTTTATCATACCCGGGATGTTTACTAGAATCTTGTTTGGACAAGTTTAAGTGAGTTATTCCTAAGAATCAATAGCCTACAATATAAAACAACAAATTTCCATGCAAAACAATGTACCGCTTTGACATTCCAAAATATTGACATAATCAAATCATGATCCAAAAACGTGCTGGTAGGTTAATTGGATCCTGTCTAAATTGGCCCTAGTATGTGTATGTATGGATGTAAGTTGGGGACTTTAGATTGTACACCCCTTGAGGGTTAGGGACTGATGTGAATGTACAATATATGTGTAAAAGCGCTGCGTAAATTGACGGTGCTATATAAGTACCTGAAATAAATAATCAGACCGCCAGGGAGGTTAAAGGGTAGGTCTACCCAGAATTGATATCAGTGTTTCTTAGATTCTGAAGTGTTAAATCCTGTTGACTGTTTGGTATGTCTCTTGATCTGTATGTCTCTTGGAAATTTCTGTGCTTGAGTTCACCAGGTCATCTGCTTCCTATTGGGAGGTCTAACTGCTGGTGTCCTTTAATAGATCAAAGAAGCCAGTAGGTGGCTAAACCTGTCAGACTCCACCTTTAACTAAAATAATATAATAAATCCTTTAAACACAAATCCATGATTGATTCCAACTTCATGTTGGCAAGTGTTTTTTCACTTCAGTGAAGCCAAGCTACATAACTAGAACCAGTCAGGAAAATACATTTGTAGGAAACTAAATCTTGTCTGTTAAGCATAATAGTGCAGACTTGTCTCTCAGAATTAGGTATGTGTGTCATTATTCACGATTGTTATTTTCTTGGAGCAGTAATATCAGCTCAGTGTCAGGGGTGTAAATCCCCCCATAGCGGCTGACCTGTCAAAGCTGATAATTGACACTCTATGGGCTGCTGGAGGAAGGAACACTATCATTTAACAAAGCTTTTGGCTTTGTTCATGCAGTAATGACAGCACCTTTATTATATAGCATTTTTTAAAATGTCTGTCTGTTTTCAACACATTAAGTTCAGGCAAGTGATACTTAGCCTGATATTTCTGTTCTGAAAAGGAAAGAAGAAAAAAAAGAATTCAAGTGCGGAAATCCAGATTGTTACAGCGCCTATAAGGTTCTAGTAGTGTGGACAATTTGTGGAACACAATAAGGGACTTTTCAAGTAAATTAGCAACATGTAGATGCAAATCAGGCTGCCTTGCAGCTAGCAGAGTCTGTGCGATAGTTTTTATGTGCATTTGCGAACCCTGCGCCTGTAATCCTGGACAGAAAACTTCAACAGATTTGCAAAGAGCTGTGACTGATTTACCACTGGGGATAATACCATTTTTCACTGAAAACAGACGCTTCAATTAAGAAGCAGCCAGGGCCGTGTTTTATTGTATCGCAGTGTTACTTGAGAGTAGCAGAGGGAGAAAAGTATAAATGAATGAATCTGTCTTTTTTTTAAATTTAAATATTTATTAATTTTTCATGTTATTACAAAAATTCCACAAGAAGAGACACAATACATATAAATAATCAATACATTTCTACTTTGCCCCTTCCATTTTACCTCTTTTCTCTCCCTACCCTCCCAGCCCACCTCTACCCCCCTTCCCCCCTCCCTCCCCTCTGCAAGATCTCCAATCTCTCAAGGCCCAATAACTTTAAATAACTTCCTAGTTTAAAGTTTTCTATATTTCTCTTTCAATCCTGATTTTTCCCATTTTTCCCATCGCGAATAGTATAGATCCAACCTGTCTTCCTGAGTATAATAAGATTTTTCCATTCTACTAATCTGGTTTACCCTATTGATCCAATCCTCCTCCGTCGGCACCTCCGTCTTCCACCAAAACTTGGGAATCAACCCTTTTGCAGCACTTAAGTAGTACCATACGCCTGATTCTTTATATTTATTTACGGTTGTCTCAACATTATGTAGGAGACACATGGTTCGGTCTAGCCCTATGTCATTTCCAGTTATTATTTCTATTGATTTAACTATTGTCTTCCAGAAAACCTGAATTTTTGGACATTGCCACCATATATGAAACGCCGTGCCCTCCTCCCCACATCCTCTCCAACACATTTTTGAATTCTCCCCCCTCATCCTGTGCTCAGTGCTCGGTGTAATATGCCATCGTGTCAGACATTTATAATTAATCTCAACGTCTCTCATACTAACACTCTCGTGAACTAATCTACATATCTTATTCTGTTGATCTTCATCTATCACCACCTCCATATCTCTTTCCCAATTTGTTATAAAAATTAACTTTGTGTCTGTGTCTAATTCTGTGAGTATTCTATAAATTTTTGTAACACCATGTTTCCCATCTCTACGTGTTTCTAATAGCCTTTCAAACATATTCCACTCCTTTTTTAATCTCAAGGGCTTTGGGAGATTTCCAATAAAACATTTTAATTGGTGATATTTCCACTCATCTATTTTAGTAAACATATCTCCTCCCCTCTCTTTTAATTCTTTAAATGTTCTCAATTCCCCCTCTACCAATACGTCTCTCAGTTGGATATCTTCCTTTTTAAACCATCTCCCTGATATCTCATCTTTTCCTGGAGGGAAGAACTCCGTGTTTGCAAGAGGCATTAATATAGAGTTGAATTCCCATTTCAAGTGTTTGTGTAGATTATCCCATGTCCTTAAAACGTTTAATGTGAAGGTGCTTGTGCTTTCTTTAATTCTTCTATAATGTGCTGGAACCCATATCATCTTACTCAAATTAATTCCACTCAGTTCATTTTCTATTTTTACCCAACCTTTCCCCTTGTGGTTAAAAGTCCAATCATAGATTCTTGCTAAAATTACTGCTTTGTAATATCTCCTTGACATCAGGTAGTCCCATCCCCCCTTTCTCTTTAGTCCTACTCAGTGTTTCATATGATATTCTTGGTTTTTATTCCTCCATATATATCTTGTTATCATTCTTCTCATTATCTTAAAAAATGCCTCTGGGAGTTTTATTGGAATCATTTGAAATCTATAGAGTATTTTAGGTATATTACCATTTTAACTAGATTTATACGTCCTAACCATGATGGATTTCCTCCTTCTAATCTTTTTAGTTCGTCCTTAATCTCATTTATCAGGGGAAATATAGTTTAATCTATACAGTTGTTTACATGAGGTAGCAAGTTTTATTCCCAGGTATTTATATCTTTTCTCTCCATATAAAGGGGAATTCTTTTTGTAGCTTCTCTTTTCGCTCTTTGGTATATTGATGTTCAAAATCTCTGTTTTTGTTGGGTTAATTTTTAGATTTGATAGTTCACCATATTCCTTCAGGGTCTTCATTATACTTGGTAGTGTTATTCGGGGGTTGCTACATAAAACAAAGAGATCGTCCGCAAAGGCCGCTACTTTATGTTCTATATTTTCTATCTGGATTCCCTTTACCGCTCCGCTATTCCTTATTATTGATAACAGGGGTTCCAATGTCAAAATGTACAGCAAGGGGGACAATGGACAGCCTTGTCTTGTTCCATTGGACATCCCAATGGATTCCGACCTCTCCCCGTTTACCGTGATGATTGCGGTGGGCTCCCTATATAATTTACCTATCCACTCACGCATTCTCTCTCCAATCCCCAACACTTCCAAGTTGTCCATCATAAAGCCCCAGTCCACTCTATCAAATGCCTTTTCGGCATCAATTGACAAGAGCACCACCGGGGCTTTTCCTTTTCTACTTTTCTGGATAAGCATCAAAGTTCTCAACCCATTGTCTCTACCCTCTCTCCCCGGGACAAACCCCACCTGATCTCCATGGATCCATTCGGGCATTAGATCTTTTAGCCTGTTTGCCAAGACCTTTGCGTACAACTTGGTATCAGTGTTTAATAATGAAATTGGTCTATAACTAGAGCACTGAGAAGGATCTTTTCCCTCTTTATGAATGAGAACGACATGGGCCTGAAGGGATTCCCTCCTCCCCTCCATCCCCCCTCCCAAGTCATTCATATACTTCTTTAACTTTGGTATCAGTACTTCACAAAATTTTTTTATAGTACTTAACTGTATAACCATCCGGGCCTGGGCTTTTCCCTCCCCCTGTACTTCTTAATGCTACTTCTATTTCTTCCAGGGAAATTTCCGCATCTAAGGAATTCAATTGTGCTTCACTAAGCTTTGGTAATCCAGCATTTTTTAAATATATCTTCCTTTTTTCGTTAATACCTTCTCTAGTTTCTTTTGGTGAACCTTGATGACTGATGTTATACAACTTTCTATAATACTCCGTGAATACTTTAACGATTTCTTTAGTTGAGTGGACCAACTCCCCCTTAGGGCTTTTTATCTTTTCTATATAATTCCTGTTTTTCTTTTTATTCAGGGCTCTCATTAAATATTTTCCTGGTCTATCTCCCCATCTATATCTTTCGCTTAATACTTTGTTATATACCCTTCTCCTCTCCTCTTCCATCAATCTCTCTAATTCGTCTTTTTTATCCATTAACTTCTGTCTTGTTTCTATTGTTATTTTCTTCTTATGTATCTGCTCCAAATCCAGGATTTCCTTTAAGAGTCCACTAACCCTCTCTCTTCTTTCTTTTTTCTTCCTTGCTCCCATCGCAATCAAAATTCCTCTTATATATACCTTATGAATTTCCCATACTGTAGCTGTCGTTACTTCCTCTGTCTCATTCTCCTTGAAAAATACCTTAATCTCTTCCCTGATCTTCTGCACAATATCTTCATCCAAGAGAAGAGCCTCGTTTAACCTCCATCCTAAACCTCCCGTCCACCTTTTTCCCCATCCTATTTTCATTACAACTGGGGCATGGTCCGAGAAAGTTCTTGTCTCTATTTCTATTTTAACCAGCATTTCAATGAGTTGATGATCCATTAGAATGTAGTCCAGTCTCAAGTATATCTCATGTGCATTAGAGAAGAAGGTATAGTCTCTGTCTTTCATATGCATCATTCTCCAGGTGTCCACCAGTTGGTACTCGTGGATCACCTTCTTCAAAGCTCTCAGAGACCTACCCCCCTCTCTCCGCACAAGGGAGGTTGCATCCTTTTGTGGGTCCATACAAAAATTAAAATCTCCTGCTATTATCAAACGCCCTTTTTTAAAATCTATCAATTTTTTCAACAAACCCTTCAAAAAGATCTCCGGTTTCTTGTTGGGGCAATATATATTGGCTAGTGTACACTCAATTCCCTGTAGTTTACCTTTCAAAAACAGGAATCTCCCCTCCGGGTCAGTCTTTCTATCTTCCAACTCAAATCTCATATTCTTTGCCAATCCTATTGCCACCCCCTTTGCTCTTTTAATTGGAGAGTCAGCATAATACCATGTTGGATAATATTTGGATTTTAATTTCACATTTGATTCTATCTCAAAATGTGTCTCCTGTAAAAATACCACTGACGTTGCCCTGTGGTGTAACTCTTTAAACAACTTAAATCTTTTCCCAGGACAGTTCAACCCATTCACATTATATGTTATAAACTGTATTTCTTCCATCTTTCTTGATTCTGTCTATCTCTCTTCTGATTCGTCTCTTCCTATTAGGCCCCCCTACTATCTTGCAGCATATCAACCCAACCTCCCCTCCCTCGGCTCCCTCCCGCCCAACCCCCTTCTCCCACCCCCCACCCTCTCTTCTTTTTCCCCTACCCATTTTTAGGCTTATAAACTGCCTACAAATCATTTGTGGATCTGATTCCACCTTTTGATTTAAAATTTAGGGCGTAAGCTCCGCCCATGTACGGCTCACCTCTCCTCCGACCCCACCCCAGGTCCCCTCTCTCTATCAGCCAGGCTCAGGAAGTATCTTTACTTCTCTCCTAACCGGAGCTTCCCGGAGGGCCTCAACTTTCGGGGGGGGGGAGACCAGGGGCGAGAGAGAGAGAGGGAGGGAGAGAAAAAAAAAAAAAAACCTATTTTCTACCTAATTCTTCCTCCCTTCCCTCCTCGGCCCCAGAGCCTCCCCCCCCTTCCCCTGACCCGCTGCCAGTCCTCTTTTCTTGTGTTCTCTGTATCTCCTTTATCCTCTTCTTCCCACCCAACAATCTCCATTCTTTGCAAGTCCAGTCTATCACAAAAATCCCTTAGTTCCTCCGGGAATCTCAAATAAGCTGTGGCCCCGTTTTTCCAGCCAATTAGTGTTGCTGAGGTACCCCATCTATACTGCACATTCTGTTTTCTCATTTGCTCCAGCAGGGGTCTCAGGGATCTCCTTCTCCTTAGGGTCTCTGCTGTTAAGTCCGCATAAATTTGGATAGTCCAATCTCCATACTTAATTGTTGATCTTCCCTTAGTTTTCTTCCAAATCTCATCTTTGGCCCCAAATTTTTGGAACTGGACAATTATGTCTCTCGGCCTGTCCTTCTCAGTAGCCTGTTTGAACTTTCCTATTCTGAACACTCCGTCTAACTTGATCCCATCTGTATCAGGTCTGTTTCTTATGGAGTGCAGAATTTTTTAACTAGATCGTATAGCGTTTCGCCTTTTGCAGTCTCTGGGATTCCTCGTACTCTAAGATTACACCTTCTTTCTTTATTTTCTTGAGCTTCCATCCTATAGGTCAATTTTTTCTGAGAGGTTACCAAATGGGTTATTTTTTTCCTTAGATTATCTATGTTTTGGGCCTGGATTTTGACTTTCTCCTCTGATTCTTCCATTCTTGTTAGCAGATGCCCTAAATCCTTTCGTATAGCTGTCAATTCATGTTTTATCATTTTTTCCAAATTTTGAAACATTTCTATCATCTCCTTCTTATTTGGTACTTGTAGTTCACCATCAGATTCTTTTTTTCCCGAGCCATCTACTATTTGTTGGCTACAACTGCTATTCATGCCCAGTGATAATCTAGGACTGCTTCCTAGACTAATGTCCATTTCCCCTTTTGCGCTTGGGCCCTTTCTGGTGTAATATTTCCATATGATGTAAATTTCTTTATTCCTGTTTGGGACCCTTTGAGCCCCTGCTCCCTTGGAACCTTTATTCTTCATATTCTCAAGATGGGATTTTACCGCTTCTTTATGATTTATGGACCAGACAGGCTTGCTGTTTTTCCTATGTGTTTTTACTCTTCTAAGACACCTGGGCCTCCTCTCTTCTTCTCTTCCAACCCCTGGGAATCCTCCCCTCTCCTCTTTCACCCCTTGGTCTCCTGTGTCTCTCAAGGGTCCACAACACAATAATCCCCCAGCAGTACTCACTCACCCTTCCCAGGTCGGTGACTCCAGGCTTGTGGCTCCAGGATTATGTGGAGGGCCTTCACTGCTGCACAGTCCTGGAGGGGGGATTCCTCTGGGTTTCCATACTTTATTTCATTTTGATTCGTCCCAGGGAAGCAGGATGGATCTCTTGATATTCATGAGTCTCCCTGACCCAGGATCAGACAGTCAGCCAGGGGGTGTTTGCAACAGTGGACCACAGCTCCCTGTCACATCAGGAAGCCGGCCGGCCGCCTCTTTCCCCCAGTGATGCTCCGCGGCAGGTCACGTGCTCAGCAGCGTCTCCTCTCTCTCAGCCGCACGGATCTCCCATTCATACTGCGCCGGGGGATCCGGCGTGACCCTGCAGCCTCAGATCAGCTCCCATCTCCGGCTCTCCGGGTTCGCCTTCCACCCCGTCCAGACTCCGGTGAGTCTACTCCTATTGACGGTATCTGGGTTGAATGAATCTGTCTTATTGTAATAAATCTGTCTCACTACTACTACCTGGCATTGCCTGGCTGAGTGACGGAATTGATAAATGTCCTTCAGCATGTTATCCAGTCTCTTCAATGTTCCAAGTATTTTTGTATTATTTGTAGATAAGAACATTGTTATTGCCTTGTCTGCTTTAGTCTGTGTTTGTTGTCCATATTACCCCTTTTTCTTCCAGATCCCTCTATAACAGACCCCATTCACAGTGATCCCAACAGTGTTTATGAAAGAATTTCTCTTCAGAAGCTTCCCTTTGTTCACAGGGCTGTTAGTGTAACATCAGATCCTAATGGATGCAACTTTGCTGTGTTACAGTCTGATCCAAAACAAGGTAATGTCCCGTGTGTTTGTTTAATTAGTTATTTTTAAAAGAAATTCTAACATGTTTTGAAGTGAGTTTTGACATTTGACCTTTTTACCTGGCAGCCAGAACAAGTAAGTAATCTGGCCATTCACATTCAGCCCTGGTTCATACATATGCAATTGTGGATGCATTTTAAAATGCTGAGATTCACATTACAAGCAAGATATAATGTTTTCCTGTTCATGCAGCTCACACAGATGTGATGCTCATGGATTGCGCTTTGAATGCCATTGCAGAAAGAGTCTTGTGCGAGGTTGGAGCGGTGTGTTCCAAACTTGCAAGGCATAGAGTTTCGTGCCATGCCATTCTAAGATAATTTTTCACATACGTTTGCCATTCATGCTTTTTCATTAAAGTCAGTTGGAGTGATTTGTGCATGAAAGTCAATGGGAGCGATTTGTACATGTAAGTCAATAGGAGTGATTTGTGCATGGAAATCAATGGGGTAGCGATTTGTGCATGGAAGTCAGTGGGGGAGCGATTTGTGCAATGGAAGTCAGTGGGGGAGAGAATTGTGCATGGAAGTCAGTGGGGGAGAGAATTGTGCATGGAAGTCAGTGGGGGAGAGAATTGTGCATGGAAGTCAGTGGGGGAGCGAATTGTGCATAGAAGTCAATGGGGGAGAGATTTGTGCTTGGAAGTCAATTGGGGAGTGATTTGTGCATAGAAGTCATTGAGAGCTATTTGTGCATTGAAGTAGAGAAAGGCAGATTGAAAATGTCAACCATGGCAGCACCTACCTGCAGTTTACATGTTCTCCCTGTGCTGCATGGGTTTCCTCTGGGTACTCCAGTTTCCTCCCACACTCCAAAAGACATGGCCCTAAAATTGGCCCTAGTATGTGTATATATGAATGTAAGTTAGGGTCCTTAGATTGTACGGCCCTTGAGGGTTAGGGACTGATGTGAATGTACAATATATATGTAATGCGTTGCATAAGTTGGCGGTGCTATATAAGTACCTGTAGTAAATAAATAAATGGCAACAGTGGTAAATTTGCATTAAAGCTTCAAAGGTATTCACACACAATAGTATCATTGAAACGCGGGGTGATTTCTACACACGTATGTGAATCCAGGCTCATAGAAAATTTGAAAGACCCAGTTTTGGCGTAACTCCACTAAACTTGTATTGATGAGACAACTGAAGCAGAACCATAGTTTATCATATACATTTATTTTATTTATTACAGGTACGTATATAGCTCCATCAATGTACGCAGCACTTTACATATATATTGTACATTCACATTAGTCCCTAACCGTCAAGGAGAATACAATCTAAGATCGGGGGTTGATGGGACAAACATTGTTTACCTTAAATAGATCATATAGATCACCGCCCGTACTGGGGACCTCGGTTCCCGTGCGGGCTGCGATTTCCAAAGTAGTGCAGGGACTTGTTCCTTGCGTGTCCTGGGCCACGGGAGTGCATTCAAATGAATGGGCTCTCGTGCCTGTGCAAATCACGGCCCGCACCACCGCCCAGATGTGAACCAGAGCGAAGTGAAACTTGGACACAGAACGACCTTGATGGGAGGGAGGAGTAGGGGGAAAGAAACTCCCTGTGTGTAGAATCTCAACAGCTTGGATGGGAGAGGTGAGGGGGGGAGTGTGAGAAGAGCTGAAGTTCTGCTGATGTCTAGGGAGCATGCAGACTGTCAGAAGCTGATGTCAGTCATAAGAGGGGTTGGATACCGACTTCAATGTCGGGATGATGCTGCATGAGAGACCTCAGCCCCTCCCACAGGTATTTTATGTGATTTCAGAAGAGTGTACATTTCGGAGGGCAGAAAATAGTTTTTCATAGTAGCAGCTCACCAGGATTCAGATTATGCAAATGTAACCCATACCTCTATTTTAATGCAGGGAATGCTTTAAGGTAAGAAATGTTTCCACTTTAGAACCACTTTAATTACTTATAAATGGGAGGGAATGTACCAATTGCATATAGCTTGATGAGCAGCTAAACCTGAGGCTGGCTATGTTTGAAAAAAATTGATGGGGAAGACCACACATAGTGGCTGACATTAAACTGAAAAGGAAAAAAGTTTGCTACCCATCAGAGGTTTCCTCCTTTTCTTCTAACAGTTAGAAAAATAAACAGAATGAATGATTCCTTGCTTGCTCATCTGGAAATCTTGTAGGAATAGCATGTAATTGTATACTCGCTAAAAGCAAGTTAATTTTAGGTACTTTTTGTGTTTTGATAGCAAGTTGTAACATTAACCATATGTTATTTTTTTTGTAAAAGTATCTAAATGATTTATGTGGATATTAAAGGCTATGGCCTCATCTTTAAACCTTTGAGGACTCAGTACAGATGATTACATTAACGCATGTACCGTACATCTCATATACACTACAGACACTGTGGGCCTGGTCTTGCAAGTGAATGCTGCATAGAATACAGTAGAGAAAAGGCCGACACTCCGTTTTGTAATTTAGCAATTTTACTGTAATACAGAAATGACTGATGTAGCATTTTAAGGTCAGGTCAAGGACGTCTTTGTCAAGGTATAGCTTGATATAGAGGTCCTGCAAAGTCTGTAAGATTTCTGTAATACTGGCCTTTTCTTCACTATGTTCCAGATAGTGCCACCACTGGCCGCACACCCTAAATTCTGGTGTATGTGCGGACTGGACCATTTCACCTGTTTGCTGGCATAGAGTGGTGTACACATCAGAGTGCATGCTGCTCTATGCTGCATTGAAGGCTTACTCTAGAGAGAGGAGAATGATCCTGCTTGTCAATTTAAGGTATTTATGCTGGATTTTTAAATTATGGTGAGAAGGCAGGCACAAAAGATTGAGTTAGACTTTAATCTTGTTTTGAATACACACTGTATGATAAAACACATTACTAATTTTGTATGCATTACAGATTAACTATTGTTCTATGTGCCTACCTTTTGTATATCCCTTTATTAAAAAAGCCTATATATCGTCATAGAACATGCTTGCCATACTACTATTCACTATTTTATTTTTTTTTTCTTTGAGGGACACATGAATTTATAGTCTTTTGAGATATATATATATATATATATATATATTAACAGTGCAGGGCCCTGTAACAGGATAAAAGTAGGTAGAAATAAAGGCAAACGTAGGCCCAGACTGATGACGATCTAGGAGACGCACAAAGCCTATGCCAGGGGCCCTCTTATCAAATGGGGGGCCAGGCTGAAAAAGGAACGATTGCAGCAGGTGTTGAAGCTGTTGGACAAAATTAGATTGTTAGAAAACACAAACAGTCGTTAGCTAACACGGCCTTAGCGGAACTTACGATCCTGCGTGCCCAGTTGAGCTCTCTGGCCATGGATAAAGCTAAGGCGATGCTTGCTAAATGTCGCCATTCTTTTTACGAACATCGGAACAAATGTGGCAAAATTCTGGCTCGGGCCTTGCGGAATCAGAGAGGTAGAGCGTTTAATCCGGAGCTTAAGGACGAGTCAGGTAGGATGGTCCATTTGGCAGGCGATATAGCGGGTGTATTCCAAAGATATTATCAATCTCTTTATAATTTGTCAGCGGAATCAACATAAGGGGGGGTGGTTGGAGTAGAGGATATTCGGCGTTATTTGCTGGACTCTGGCCTACCAAATATACCGGAGAAGGCGGTTGCTTCCTTGGATGCTCCCTTGACGGCAGAGGAGTTTGGAGTGGCCCTTTCCCACATGCACATGGGCAAGGCCCCAGGTCCGGATGGCTATTCCTTGCTTTATTACATTGATTTTTATTTTCACTCTGGAGCCATTCCAATGCATGGTGCTTAAGAATTGCGATATTCAAGGTGTTTTTGTCGACTCCCGGTTGGGTCCGAAGGTTGCTGCTTACGCAGACGATTTACTATTTTTTACTATTTTTTCTCTATAACCCTTTGGTCTCCCTCCCGAATCTTATTTCGGAACTGAAGCCTTTTGAATGCTTTGCCCAGTTCAGGATTAATTACCAAAAGTCGGAAGCCTTAGGGGTCTCACTGTCACGTTCCACATCTACCGTGCTAAAGGCAGACTTCCCTTTTAAGTGGGCAACTATGCATATTAAATATCTGGGTATTTATATGAAGGAGAGACTGGAGGATGTTTTTCAGTTGAATTTATCAGTGCTATTCGAAAAGACTTGACAAATTGACAGGGTGATTTGTTTTCCTGGTTTGGCCGCTGCAGCATAGTTAAGATGAATGTCTTACCCAGACTCCTTTACCTGCTACAGGCGTTACCACTCCGTGTTCCGCATGCATTTCTGCTTTCTGTAAACCGCAGTATCTCTGATTTCATCTGGGCTTATAAATCTCCCAGGTTGTCTCGTAACTAGTCCGGGTCTACGAGAGCCGAGATTTCAGGTCCTAAAATCGCTGGGATTCTATCAGGCCCAGCATTTTTTATCACAGAATGGTTGGATTACCATGAGCCAGCTGTTTGATTCAGTGTAATTTGCAGGACTATCTTTTTGTCATAAAATGCGATTATCTTATTTCCTTGGAGCGCTGCCAGCTGCACAAGCATTTTGGCGGGCACTTACTCTGAGATACTTTGGAGGATTCCCCGATTCGTCATGCGATTTCTCAAACTTATCAACTTTTGGTATCCCAGTCTTCATCGTACAAGTTACCTTATATTCGCAAATGGAAATAGGACTTTGGGACTACATTTTACGGACACACATGGAGAGAGACTTCTCAAATTTTCTTTTAAATCGTCGATCTGCTCTAAGTTTCAGGAGTCGGGCTTTAAGCTGCTGACGTGCTGGATTGCAGGCAATATTTTCTCATTGTAGTGATTGATGCTGGCGGTGTGGGGGAAGACTCTGGTTCCTTGTTTCACATTTTTTGACCCTGCCCTCATTTACAGGGATTTTGGGACGGCGTACACCGTATTGGTCAAAAGTTTACTGATCATGTATTTGTCAGGGACCCAGCTTTTTTTCTTTTGCATCATCACAGTTTTTTGGAAAGGTCCTACAGGCGCTCTATTCTACCTCTATTGTTGACTGCAGCAAAGAGCTGCATCCCTATGTTTTGGAAACAGATGCAGGCCCCAACTATTTCGGTATGGCTGCGGAGAGTGGCAGAAATTAATGCTATGGAGGATATGGTGGCAACAGACAGGGTTGATCGGCAACGCTTCCTTTAGAAATGGTATTATTGGCACGAGTTTATATACTCTGAGGAACATGCTTCCCTAGTGGTATAATTCTTTGGGGTTCTGCTCTTGGTCCTAAGAAGCTGTGGGTTTGGCCCAGGAGGAGATGGTGTTGTATGTATTCCCCCTTCTGTGCCCTATCCTTGTCTTTTCTTGTCTTTCTCCTTATCATATTTTTTTCTTTGTTTTTCTTTCCCCTTGTGGATTTTCTGATTGTATACTTTTGCCCCTTTTGGGGCCTCTCTTCTGTCTAAAATGGAAAAATGTGCGGTGCAGCTGGAGGCACAGGTACCCTTCTGATCTAGAGTTAAGTGTCCTAAAATATTTTGATCATCTTTTTATGTGCTTTGTTTTGCCTTGAGTGATTTAGTTCGAGAGTGCGATGGCTGTTTAGAATCTGGTCTACGTCCTATTTGTCTTTGATCTACAATGACTTACTGCTGATATTTGCTGTAATATGTTCTTGTATGCTGTATATCTCTGTGGATACTGTTATGCTTGTACTGATGTCAAGCTGCAACTAAAGAATTTGTTAAAAAAAAAAAAAAAAAAGAGAGTAGGTAGAGATGGTCAGGTAATAAACACAGGGTCTGCACGTGTGGAGAACTGCGGAGCGTAGATTTTGAGTGGAGACAACTGCTGTTGCAGGTTTCTCCGGATTTTGATATTTCTGGATGAGGCTCCGTAGTTTGAAATTTCAAAGTGCCTTGGAGGGGAAGAAATCTCCAATCCAGTGTCCAGATTTTGTAGTCAACCAGCAGTTTGTGGGACCAGGTGATCACAGCCCTTACAATGATGGTCTGCCAAGACTTGCAGGGGGGGAGTGGAGTGCAGTTGGAGCAGTGGCTGCCATTGTTAGTCTCTATGTGAGACAGATGCTGTGGGCATCAAAAGGGCTCAAATCTGTGGGCATCAAAAGGGCTCAAGGCGGTGTGCATTAAAGATGTCTTGTCTTTTTAATAAAAGTGGACCCTGAAAAAGAGTCCCGGACTAGCGTGGACTCACTTTGTTGGAAGCATCTACCACTAGAGCTAATCATCCCCCGTGTGTGTCTGTCTCTCTCTCCTTCTCTCTATCTCCTTTTCTCTTTCTCTCCTTCTCTCTCTCTCTCTTTCCTTTTCTCTTTCTCTCCATCTCTCCCCTCTCTCCCCCCCTCTCTCTCCCCCTCCCCCCCTCTCCCCCTCCCGCCTCTCTCTCCCCCCTCCCACCTCTCCCCCTCCCGCCTCTCTCTCCCCCCTCCCACCTCTCTCTCCCCCCCTCTCTCCCCCCTCTCCCCCCCTCTCTCCCCCCTCTCCCCCCTCTCTCCCACCCCTCTCTCCCCCCTCTCTCCCACCCCTCTCCCACCCCTCTCTCCCCCCTCTCTCCCCCCTCTCTCCCACCCCTCTCTCCCCCCTCTCTCCCACCCCTCTCTCCCCCCCTCTCTCTCCCCCCCTCTCTCTCCCCCCCTCTCTCCCACCCCTCTCTCCCCCCCTCTCTCTCCCCTCTATCCTCCTCTCTCTCCCCCCCCTTCTCTCCCCCCTCTCTCCCCTTCTCTCTCTCCCCCCTCTCTCCCCTTCTCCCCCCCCTTCTCTCTCTCCCCCTTCTCTCCCTCTCTCTCCCCCTCTCTCTCTCTCCCCCCTTCTCTCTCTCTCTCTCTCCCCTTCTCTCTCTCTCTCCCATCTCCTCTCCTCACATTTTTTAAATATGTTATTCTATTTTTTCTTGTGACAACACTGAAGAAATGACGCTGGCAAAAAAGTTGAGTACACCTCTAAGTGAAAATGTCCAAATTGGGCCCAAAGTGTCAATTTGTGTGGCCACCATTATTTTCCAGCACTGCCTTAACCCTCTTGGGCATGGAGTTCACCAGAGCTTCACAGGTTGCCACTGGAGTCCTCTTCCACTCCTCCATGACGACATCATGGAGTTGGTGGATGTTAGAGACCTTGCACTCCTCCACCTTCCATTTGAGGATGCCCCACAGATGCTCAATAGAGTTTAGGTCTGGAGACCTGCTTGGCCAGTCCATACCCTTCTCAGCTTCTTTAGCAAGGCAGTGGTCGTTTTGGAGGTGTGTTTGGGGTTTTTATCATGTTGGAATACTGTCCTGCTGCCCAGTCTCTTCTGATCTCGTTTGACAACCTTAATGAACTGTAGCTCCCCAGTGCCGGCAGCACTCATGCAGCCCCAGACCATGACACTTCCACCACCATGCTTGACTGTAGGCAAGACACACTTGTCTTTGTACTCCTCTCCTGGTTGCCACCACACACGCTTGACACCATCTGAACCAAATCAGTTTATCTTGGTCTCATCAGACCACAGGACATGGTTCCAGTAATCCATGTCCTTAGTCTGCTTGTCTTCAGCAAACGGTTTGCGGGCTTTCTTGTGCATCATCTTTAGAAGAGACTTCCTTCTGGGACAACAGCCATGCAGACCAATTTGATGCAGTGTGCAGCGTATGGTCTGAGCACTAACAGGCTAACCCCCCCCCCACCCCTGCAGCAATTCTGGCAGCACTCATATGTCTATTTCTCAAAGACAACCTATGGATATGACGCTGAGCACGTGCACCCAACTTCTTTGGTTGACCATGGCGAGGCCTGTTCTGAGTGGAACCTGTCCTTTTAAAGCGCTGTATGGTCTTGGCCTCCGTGCTGCAGCACAGTTTCATGGTCTTGGCAATCTTCGTATAGCCTTGGCCATCTTTATGTAGGGCAACAATTCTTTTTTTAAGATCCTCAGAGAGTTCTTTGCCATGAGGTGCCATATTGAACTTCCAGTGACCAGTATGAGAGAGTGAGAGCGTTAATACCAAATTTAACACACCTGCTCCCCATTCACACCTGAGTAACACTAAGGAGTCACATGACACCTGGGAGAGAAAATGGCTAATTGGGCTCAATTTGGACATTGTCACTTAGGGGTGTACTCACTTTTGTTGCCAGCGGTTTAGACATTAATGGCTGTGGGTTATTTTGAGGGGACAGCAAATTTA